>NW_022631014.1:25410187-25467381 GCF_010015895.1 Lontra canadensis
GCCTGTCCTTGTTCTATCTTCTTTCCTCAACTGGGAAGATACTGCCACGAATGGGTGTCCACCTGAAGATTTTTCAGTGAACACTGACCTTCCTATGGTCACCGGTATGGACATCCGAGATTAGGGCCCTGTAAGGGACTCTTCATGTTTTCAACACAGTCCATTCCAACATCTTCCATTTTCGACCCTCTCACAAGTGTCGCGAGTCCGTCCTAAAGAACACATCTCTTAGCAAGTTTGAAGCGTTCTCTCCAGAGTTAAACAGTTTTGATGACCACAGGTTAAGGCTGCTATTCCATGTTTTTTAATCGGGGTGGCTAGGGACAGGGGCTTAAGTCCCCGGACCCAGGACAGCCTCCCCTGGCCCTGAGCCAGGGAGAGTGTGGCAGAGAAACCAGGTCTTGGTTCTGAGTGCCAGTGCGCCCGAGATTGCTTTGGGTCTGGCTCCTGTGAGGGGCTGGGAGCCTCGCCAGAAGGCAGAGGCTTCAGGGCCAGAGGGCCGGTGCTACAGAGCCAGAGAAGCCCCCACCCCGTGCTCTCGGACTCGCGCCATTCCACCAGAGCCTGAGACTTGCTCACGTGTGCCCCACACACTCCCCTGAGAGAGGTGTGTGCAAGCATGGCTCTCTTAGACCCAGAAAGACCAGGCACTCCCAGCCCGGGCCAGAGGGAAAATCTCAGCATGCTATCACTGCTTGGAACTTCTCTGGCAGTCTGGAGATGCCCAGACAGCCGCCGCTGCTGTGGTTTTGGGTACAAACAGAAGATACTGCATCCCCAGGGACCGTGACTCAGAACCTGCTCTGCCAGCAGCCAAGGGGGAATTTATTTGGGCTCTGCAGCCAGACTGAGGCTTCTCTCTCAGAGGGAAGTCATGATGGGTGCAGTTTGCTTTCCTCTAAACCTACAAAAACCATCAAAAGTGGTCAAGGCAAGGAAAAAAATAAGTGAACAAACATAAAAACCTCCAGAGAACAAAAGCCTGAAAAAAAAACAGTTTCCTCAGAGCCCACCCCCTTGAGGGGGGCGAGAGAATTTAACTCAGGGAACATCATTGACTAAAAACCCATGTGGCATCCCCTCCCCCAGAAAACCAACCAGGAAAGAGGAAAAAAAAAAAAGACAAGAGAACGACCACCACTACTTCATAAGACAAATTTTATTTTTAACTCGTTCCCACTATTCTGGTTCATTTCTTTTTATATACATAATTTTTTAACCTATTTACCATCACAGTGAGATGTCCAGTACATCAAACTCCATAATAACCTTCTAACCTGAACTTTTTGATTCATACATTCATGTTTTTATTTTGCATTTCTATTCTTTTAATTTTATAAAAATTTTAGTTTAGTTTAGTCTAGTTTATTCCTTTTATATTTTTATTTTCTAATATTCATATAGAGTTAATCTTCAAGGTAATCCCCTTTCCCCAATCAATGCTACCCCTATAGGTAAACCAATTATTAACCCCCCTTAATCTTAGGAAAGATGAGTCCTTTAACAAAGATATCAAGATACATCCAGGAAGAATCACAACAAACTTCCTCGCCCACACTGAGAATTTATTACCACTCTCCCATATTTTTCTTCTGCCAGTGTTTCTGTGTTTTTGTGTTTGTCCCAATAGTATATAAATCTTATACTTGAGGTTCTTTTCGACAAGGTTCTTCCTTTATTTGCTTATCAATATACATATATATTTTTTTCTATCTTGCCATATACTTTTATGAGTCTTTTTTTTTTGTCCGTTTTTGTTTGTATACTTCCTTAATATTACCTTGGGGCCCATTTGGGCTGAACCTTCTCCTTTAATTTCCCCTTTTTTTCCTTTCTTTCTCTTTCTCTATCTCTTTTTTTCTTTTTCTTTTCTTTTTTCTCTCATTTGGGTGGGGAATCCTGATTGCTCAGAAGTGCTCCAGGGTTTACCTTGACTGCACCACAGCAGATACATCCAGCTACATCCGTTCAGTCACCTCTCACCAAAATGACTAGGAGGAGGAATGCCCAACAGAGGAAAAGTAAAAAGGATGGGCCTTCTGCACCAGAGCTAACAGCTACCAACATAGACAATATGTCAGAAAGAGAACTCAGGCTGACAATTATCCAGGCAATAGCTAGGTTGGAGAAAGCCATGGATGACCAAACGGAATTGATAGGGCCGAACTGAAAGCGACCAGGGAAGATGTTCAAAATGTTAAGGCTGAGCTGAAAGCTATCAGGGAAGAGGTTCACAAAGCTCTCAATGAGTTCCAATCTAATCTAAATTCTCTCAAGCCTAGGGTAACTGAGACAGAAGATAGAATTAGTGATCTGGAGGACAAACAAATAGAGAGAAAGGATCAGGAGGAAGCCTGGAACGAACAGCTTAGAAGCCAAGAAAACAGAATCAGGGAAATAAATGATTCCATGAAACGTTCCAACGTCAGAATTATTGTAATCCCTGAAGGGGAGGAGAATAAAGAAGTCTAGAAGACATAGTAGAACAAGTTCTTTATGAAAATTTTCTCAATCTCATGAATGGAACCAGCAATCATGTACTAGAGGCCGAAAGGTCTCCACCCAAGATCATAGATTCCATAAAAAAATCAAGGAACCTGATAGTCAAAGTAAGGAATCATAATTGTAGATATAATCTCTTGAAAGCTGCTAGGACAAAGAGGCTCCTTATTACAGAGGTAAGCCCATCAGAATAACGTCAGACCTGTCCACAATGACCTGGAAAGCCAGAAAGGGCTGGAAAGATATATTCAGGGCACTAAATAAGAAGAACATGCAGCCAAGAATACTTTATCCAGACTGACATTCAAAATGGATGGAGAGATAAAGAGTTTCCAAGACCGGCAAGGCTTAAAAGACTATGCAACCACCAAGCTGACACTGCAAGAAATATTAAGGGGGGTTCTATAAAAGAGAAAAAATCTTAAGAATAGCATTGAACAGAAATATAGAGACAATCTACAGAAAGAAAAGACTTCAAAGGTAACACGATGTCAACAAAAACGTATCTATCAATAATCACTCTCAACGTCAATGGCCTAAATGCACCCATAAAATGAAACAGGGTTGCAGATTTAGTAAAACGACAGGACCCATCCATCTGTTGTCTACAAGAGACCCATTTTGAACCTAAAGATACACCCAGACTGAAAGTGAAGGGATGGAGAAGCATCTTTCATGCCAATGGTCCTCACAAGAAGGCTGGGGTAACAATTCTCATATCAGACAAATTAGATTTTAAACTAAAGACTGTAGTCAGAGATACAGAAGGACACTACATAAATCTTAAAGGGACTATCCACCAAGATGATCTAACAATTGTAAATATCTATGCCCCCAATATGGAGCAGCCAATTACATAAGAAAACTGTTAATCAAGATAAAGAGTCATATTGATATGAATACATTAATAGTAGGAGATCTTACCACGCCTCTCTCAGAAAAAGACAGATCATCGAAGCAGAAAATCAATAAAGAAACAAGAGCATTGAATGAAACACTGGACCAGATGGACCTCATAGATATATACAGAACATTCCACCCTAAAACAACAGAATACTCATTCCTCTCAAGTGCACATGGAACCTTCTCAAGAATAGACCATATTCTAGTCACAAATCAGGACTCAACCAATACCAAAAGACTGAAATTATTTCCTGCATATTCTCAGATCATGCTTTGAAACTGGAGCTTTGAAACTGGAGCTCAATCACAAGGAAAAGTTCAGAAGGAACTCAAACACCTGGAAGCTAAAGACCACCTTGCTTAAGAATGCTTGGATCAACCAGGAGATCAAAGAAGAACTGAAACAATTCATGGAAACCAATGAGAATGAAGACAATTTGGTCCAGAACCTATGGGATACAGCAAAGGCGATCCTAAGGGGGAAATACATAGCCATCCAAGCCTCCCTCAAAAAAATGGAAAAATCCAGAACACAGCAGCTGTCTCTACACCTTAAAGAACTGGAGAATCAACAACAAATCAAACCAACTCCACACATCAGAAGGGAAATCATCAAGATTAGAGCAGAGATCAGTGAGGTAGAAACCACAGATACAGTAGAATGTATCAATGAAACTAGAAGCTGGTTTTTTGAAAGAATCAATAAGATCAATAAAACATTGGCCACCCTAATTCAAAAGAAAAGAGAGAAGCCCAAATAAATAAAATTATGAATGAAAAGGGAGAGATCACAACTAACTCCAAGGAAGTAGAAACAATCATCAGAAGTTATTATCAACAGTTATATGCCAATAAGCTAAGCAACCTAGATGAAATGGATGCATTCCTGGAAAACCATAAACTCCCCAAATTGAACCAGGATGAAATTGAAAGCCTGAATAGACCGAAATCTAGTAACGTGATTGAAGCAGTGATCAAAAACCTCCCAAAAGACAAGAGCCCAGGTCCTGATGGATTTCCTGGGGAATTCTACCAAACTTTCAAAGAAGAAATAACACCTATTCTCCTGAAGCTGTTTCAAGAAATTGAAGCAGAAGGAAAAGTTCCGGACTCTATCTATGAAGGCAGCATTACCCTGATCCCCAAACCAGACAAAGACACTACCAGAAAGGAGAATTTCAGACCAATATCCCTGATGAATATGGATGCTAAGATTCTCAACAAGATCCTAGCAAACAGGATCCAACAGCACATTAAAAAGATTATCGACCATGACCTGGTGGGATTCATCCCTGGGCTACAAGGATGGGATCAACATTAACAAATCAAGTAATGTGATAGAACAAATCAATAAGAGAAGAGAGAACCACATGGTCCTCTCAATTGATGCAGAAAAAGCATTTGACAAAATCCAGCATCCATTCCTGATTAAAACGCTTCAAAATACAGGGATAGAGGGAACATTCCTGAAAGCTTTCCCATTGAGATCAGGAACACGACAAGGATGCCCACTCTCACCACTCTTGTTCAACATAGTATTAGAAGTCCTAGCAACAGCAATCAGACAACAAAGAGAAATAAAATGTATCCAAATTGGCAATGGAGAAGTCAAACTCTCTCTCTTCACAGATGACATGATTCTTTATATGGAAAACCCAAAAGACTCCACCCCCAACCTACTAGAACTCATACAGCAATTCAGTAATGTGGCAGGAGACAAAGTCAACATACAGAAATCAGTGGATTTCTTATACACTAACAATGAAAATACAGAAAGGGAAATTAGAGAATCGATTCCATTTACTATAGCACCAAGAACCACAAGATACCTGGGAATAAACCTAACCAAAGAGGTAAAGGAACTGTATTCAAGGAACTACAGAACACTCATGAAAGAAATTGAAGAAGACACAAAAAGATGGAAGACCATTCCATGCTCTTGGATCAGAAGAATAAACATTGTTAAAATGTCTATACTGCCTAGAGCAATCTATACTTTTAATGCCATTCCAATCAAAATTCCACCAGTATTCTTCAAAGAGCTGGAGCAAATAATCCAAAAATTTTATGGAACCAGAAGAGACCCCGAATCTCTAAGGAAATGTTGAAAAACAAAAACAAAACTGGTGCATCACGTTAACTGATTTCAAGCTTTACTACAAAGCTGTGATCACCAAGACAGCATGGTACTGGCATAAAAACAGACACATAGAGCAGTGGAACAGAGTATAGAGCCCAGATATGGACCCTCAACTCTATGGTCAATTAATCTTTGACAAAACAGGAAAAAATATACAGTGGAAAAAAGACAGTCTCTTCAATAAATGGAGCTGGGAAAACTGGACAGCTATATGCAGAAGAATGAAACTCGACCATTCTCTTACACCGTACACAAAGATAAACTCAAAATGGATAAAAGATCTCAACGTGAGACTGGAATCCATCGGAATCCTAGAGGAGAACATACGCTGTAAGCTCTTTGATATTACCCACAGCAAATTCTTTCAAGATATGTCTCCAATGGCAAAGGAAACAAAAGCGAGGATGAACTTTTGGGACTTCATCAAGATCAAAAGCTTCTGCACAGCAAAGGAAAAAGTCAAGAAAACAAAGAGGGAACCCACGGAATGGGAGAAGATATTTGCAAATGACAGTATAGACAAAAGGTTAATATCCAGGATCTATAAAGAACTCCTGAAACTCAACACACACAAATCAATCATATCAAAAAATGGGCAGAAGATATGAACAGACACTTCTCCAATGAAGACATACAAATGGCTATCAGACACATGAAAAAATGTTCATCATCACTAGCCATCAGGGAGATTCAAATTAAAACCACATTGAGATACCACCTTACACCAATTAGAGTGGCCAAAATTAGCAAGACAGGAAACAACATGTGTTGGAGAGGATGTGAAGAAAAGGGAACCCTCTTACACTGTTGGTGGGAATGCCAGTTGGTGCAGCCACTTTGGAGAACACTGTGGAGATTCCTCTAGAAATTAAAAATAGAGCTTCCCTATGACTCTGCCATTGCCCTACTGGGTATTTACCCCAAAGATACAGATGTAGTGAAAAGAAGGGCCATCTGTACCCCAATGTTTATAGCAGCAATGGCTACGGTCGCCAAACTGTGGAAAGAACCAAGATGCCCTTCAACGGACAAATGGATAAGGAAGATGTGGTCCATATACACTATGGAGTATTATGCCTCCATCAGAAAGGATGAATACCCAACTTTTGTAGCAACATGGACAGGACTGGAAGAGATTATGCTGAGTGAAATAAGTCAAGCAGAGAAAGTCAATTATCATATGGTTTCACTTATTTGTGGAGCATAACAAATAGCATGGAGGACAAGGGGAGATGGAGAGGAGAAGTGAGTTGAGGGAAATTGGAAGGGGAGGTAAACCATGAGAGACTATGGACTCTGAAAACAATCTGAGGGTTTTGAAGGGGCGGGGGGTGGGAGGTTGGGGGGTGGGATGTTGGGGGATCCAGGTGGTGGGCATTGTAGATGGCACGGACTTCATGGAGCACTGGGTGTGGTGCAAAAATAATGAATACTGTTATGGTGAAAATATAAAAAAAATAAATAAAAAATGAGGAAATAAACAAATTGACAATAAAAAAAAAATTCTGATTCCCGCATGTTTTGAACGCCTAAGGGCCATGGCCTGCTCCTAACCCTGACTATCTAACCTGCCTAGAGACTGTCCTTGTTTTATCTTCCTTCCTCAACTGGGAAGACACTGCCACGAATGGGTGTTCACCTGAAGATGTTTCAGTGAATGACATTCTATGGTCACCGAAGTGGATGTCCAAGACTAGGGCCCAGTTCGCAATTCTTCATGTTTTCAAACCAATCAGTTCCAACAGCTTCCATGTTTCGACCCTCTCAAAACTGTTGCATGTCCATCCTAAAGCATACTTCCTTCACTACATTTGAAGAGTTTTTGACAGAGGTAGATGTTTGGATGACCAGATGTCGTGCTCAGCCATTCCATGTTTGGAAGCCTAAGGGCCGTGGTCTAACCTTAAGACAGAGTATACAACCTGACTAGAGTCCGTCCCTGTTCTATCTTCTTTTCTCAATTGCAAAGACACTGCCGTGAATGGGTGTTCGCCTGAAGAAGTTTCACTGAACAAAGACTTTCCTATGGTCAGAGATATGGCAGTCCGAGACTAGGGCCCTGCACGTGACTCCTCATGTTTTCAACACAGTCAGTTCCAACAACTTCCATGTTTCGACCCTCTCAATACTGTAGCGAGTCTGTCCTAAAGCACACATCCCTTACCAGGTTTTATGCCTTTTGACCAAGTTAGACAGTTTGGATGACAACAGGTCGTGCTCTGCCATTCCATGTTTTGGAAGCCTAAGGGCCATGGCCTGCACTTAACTTTAAGTATGCAACCTGCCCAGAGTCTGTCCTTGTTCTCTCTTTTTTCCTCAAATGAGAATACACTGGATGATTGGGTGTCCGCGTGAATAATTTTTGCTGAACACAGACCTTCGTATGGTCACCAGTATGGACACTGGAGAGTAGGGCGAAGTATGCGACTCTTCACGTTTTTAACTACATCAGTTACAACAGCTTCCATTATGGTCCCTCTCAAAACAGTCACGAGTCCATCCTAAATCACACATCCCTTACCAGGTTTGACACATTTCGACACAGTTAGACAGTTTGGATGACCACATGTTGTGTACTGCCATTACATATTTTGGAAGCCTAAGGCCGTGTCCAGAACTTAACTCAGAGTATCCAACCTGTCCAGAGTTCCTCCATGTTCTATATTCTTTCCTCAAGAGGGAAGACACTGTCACAAGTGGGTGTCTGCCTGAACAAGTTTCAGTGAACACAGACCTTCGTTTGGTCACCGGTATGGACGTTGGAGACTAGGGCTCTGTACGTGAATCTTCATGTTTTCAACACAGTCAGTTCCAACAGCTTCCATGTTTTGACCTTCTCAAAATTGTCATGAGTCCATCCTAAAGCACACATCCCTTACCAGGTTTGAACCCTTTTTGACAGAGGTACACAGTTTGGATTACCACATGTGGTGCTCTGCCATTCCACATTTTGGAAACCTCAGGGCCATGGCCTACAATTAAATCAGACTATACAGCCTACCCAGAGACCATCCTTGTTCCATCTATTTCCTCAACTGTGAAGACACTGCCACAATTGGGCATCTGCCTGAAGAAATTTCACTGAAGATAGATCTTCCTATGGTCACCAGTATGGACGTCCGATACTAGGGCCCTGTACGTGACTCTTCATGTTCTCAACACTGTCAGTTCCCACAGCTTCCAATTCCCTCACCAAATATGAAGCGTTTTTGACAGAGGTAGACAGTTTGGATAACCACAGGTCGTGCTATGCTATTCCATGTTTTGGAAGCCTAAGGGTCACGGCCTACTCTATACTCAGAGTATACAACCTGCTTAGTGTCCGTCCTTTTTCTATCTTCTTTCCTCAACTGCGAATACATTGCTGTGAAAGGGTGTATGTCTGAAGATTTCACTGAATACAGACCTTCCTATGATCACCAGTATGGGCATCCGAGACTAGGGCACAGTATGTGACAAGTCATGTTTCAACACAGTTAGTTCCAATAGCATTAATGTTTCGTCCCTTTCAAAACTTTCGTGATTCTTTCCTAAAGCATACTTACCTTACCAAGTTTAAAGCCTTTTTGACAGAGGTAGACAGTTTGGATGATCACATTTTGTACTCTGCCATTCCACGTTTTGGAAGACTAATAGCCATGGCCTGCACTTACCCCAGAGTATCCAACCTGCCCAGAGCCCGTCCTTTTTCTCTATTCTTTCCTGAACTGGGAAGACACTGCCACGAATGGGTGTCTGCCTGTAGAAGTTTAAATGAACACAGGCCATCCTATGGCCGCAGGTATGGACGTCTGCGACTAGGGCCTGTCTGCGACTATTCCTGTTGTCAACACAGTCAGTTCCCACATCTTCCATGTTTCGACCCTCTCAAAACTGTCGTGAGTCCATCCTAAAGCAGACTTCCCTTACCCGGTTTGAAGCCTTTTTGACAGAGGTAGACATTTTGGAAGACCACAGGTGGTGCTCTGCCATTCCATTTTTTGGAAGCCTAAGGCTCTGGTCTGCACTTAACCCAGAGTATCCAACCTGTCTGAGTCCGTCCTTGTTCTATCTTCTTTCCTCAACTGGGAAGGCACTGCCACGAATGTATGTGTGCTTGAAGAAATTTGACTGAACACATACCTTCCTATGGTTACCGGTATGGATGTCAGAGACTAGGGCGCTCTATGCGACTCTCCATGTTTTCAACACAGTCAGTTCCAAAAGCTTCCATGTTTTAACCCTCTCAAAACTGTTACGAATCCGTCCTAAAGCACACTTCCTTCAATACGTTTGAAGAGTTTTTCTTAGAATTAGACAGTTTGGAGGACCACAGACGTTTTCTGCCTTTCCATGTTTTGGAAGCCTAAGGGCCGTGGACTGCATTTAACTCAGAGTATCCAACCTACCAGATCCTGTCCTTGTTCTATCTTCTTTCCTCAAGTGGGAAGACACTGCCACGAATGGGTGTCTGCCTTCAGAAGTTTCCTGAACACAGTCCTTCCTATGGTCACTAGTACGGACGTCCGAGACTTTGGCCCTGTATGAGACTCTTCATGTTTTCAACACAGTCACTTCCAATACCTTCCAATTTTCGACCCTCAAATAATAGTCACATGTCCGTCCTAAAGCACACTACCCTTATCATGTTTGAAGCCTTTTCGACTGAGGTAGCCAGTTTAGATGAACACAGATCGTGCTCTGCCATTCCATGATTTGGAAGCCTAAAGCAGTGGCTTGCACTTAACCCTGAGTATCCAGCCTGCCCTGAGTCCGTCATTTTTCTATCCTCTTTCCTCAACTGGGAAGACACTGCCCGAATGCTTGTCCACCTGAAGAAGATTCAGTGAACATAAGACTTCCTATGGTCACAGGTATGGACCTTGGAGACTAGGGCGAAGTATGCGACTCTTCATGTTTTCAACATCGTCCATTCCAACAACTTCCCTTTTTGACCCTTTCAAAACTGTCACGAGTCCGTGCTCATGCACACTTCAATCACTACGTTTGAAGAGTTTCTGACAGAGGTACGACCTGCATGACCACAGGTCATGTTCTGGAATCCTAAGGGCTGTGGTATACACTTAACTCAGAGTACCCAACCTGTCCAGAGTCCTTCCTTGTTCTATCTTCTTTCCTCAACTGAGAAGACACTGCCATGAATGGGAGTCAGCTTGAAGAAGTTTCACTGAACACAGACCTTCCTATGGTCACCAGTATGGACGTCTGAGGCTAGGGCCCTGTATGCCACTCTTCATGTTTTCAACACAATCAGTTGCCAACAACTTCCATGTTTCGACCTTCTCAAAACTGTCACGATTCTGTCCTAAAGAACACTTCCCTCATTACATTTGAAGAGTTTTCGACAGAGGTAGACTGGATGACCACAGGTCATGCTCTCCCATTCCAAGTTTTAGAAACCAAGGGGCTGTGGCCTACTCTTAACTCAGAGTATACAACCTGCCTAGAGTCTGTCCTTGTTCTATCTTCTTTCCTCAACTGCGATTTCACTGCCGAGAATGGGTGTCCGCCTGAACAAGTTATATTGAACAAAGACCTTCCTATTGGCACAGGTATGGATGTCTGAGACTAGGGCCCTGTACGGGACTCTTCATGATTTCAACATAGTCCATTTCAACAGCTTCCATGTTTTGCCCTCTCAAAACCTTCACGAGTCCATCCTAAAGCACACTACCCTCACCAAATTTGAAGTATTTCAATAGAGGTAGACAGTTTCAATGACTGCAGGTCATGCTCTGACAATCTAAGTTTTGGAAGCCTAAGGAGAGTGGTCACCACTTAACCCAGAGTATACAGACTGCCTAGAGTCTGTCCTTGTTCTATCTTCTTTCCTCAACTGCAAAGACACTGCCACGAATGGGGGTCCAACTGAAGAAGTATCACTGAACACAGAAATTCCTATGGTCACCAGTATGGGCGTCTGGACTAGGGCACTGTATGTGACTCTGTTTTCAACACTTTCAGTTCCAACGAATCCCATGTTTTGATCCTCTCAAAACTGTCATGATTCTGTCCTAATGCATACTTCCCTTATCACGTTTGAAGCCTTTTTGACAGAAGTAGACAGTTTGGATGAACACAGCTCATACTTTGCCATTCCATGATTTGGAAGCCTAATGGCCATGGCCTGCACTTAAATGAGATTATACAACCTGCCTAGAGTCCGTTCTTTTCTATCTTCTATGCTCAACTGGGATGACACTGTCACGAATGGGTTTGAAGAGTTTTAGACAGAGTTAGACAGATTGGATGAGCATAGATCATGATCTGTGGTTCCATGTTTTGGACACCTAAGGGCCGAGGCCTGTACTTAGCCCTGAGTATCCAACCAGCCTGGAGCCCATCCTTGTTCTATCTTCTTTCCTCAACAGGGAAGACACTAACATGAATGGGTGTAAGCCTGAAGAAGTTTTACTGAACGAACACCCTTCCTATGGTCACCAGTATGGACGTCTGAGACTAGGGCCCTGTTCATGAATATTCGTGTTTTCAACACTATCAGTTCCAACTGCTTCCGTGTTTCGATCTTCTCAAAACTGTCACTAGTCTGTCCTAAAGCACACATCCCTTACCAGGTTTGAATCCTTTACTACAGAGGTAGACAGTTTGGATGACCAGATGTCGTGCTCTGCCATTCCATGTTTTGGAAGCCTAAAAGCCGTGGCCTGCACTTCACTCCGGTTATCCAACATGCCCAGAGTCCTTTCTTGTTCTATCTTCTTTCCTCAACTGGGAAGACATGCCACGAATGCGTGTCTTCCTGAAGAAGTTTCACTCAACACAGACCTTCCTATGGTCACCGGTATGGACATCCGAGACTAGGGCCCTGTACACGACTCTTCATGTTTTCAAAACAGTCCTTTCCAACATCTTCTATGTTTTGACCCTCTCAAAAGTGTCACAAGTCCATCCTAAAACACACATCCCTTACCAGGTTTGAAGCGTTCTCTACAGACCTAGAACGATTGGATGACCACAGGTTGTGGCTGTCATTCCATGTTTTGAACGCCTAAGGGCCGTGGACTGCACTTAACACTGAGTATCCAACTTGCCCAGAGCCATCCTTGTTCAATCTTCTTTCTTCAACTGGAAAGACACTGCCAACAATGGTTGTCTGCCTGAAGATGTTTCAGTGAACACAGACTTTCCTATGGTCAATGGTGTGGACGTCCGAGACTAGGGCTCTGTACAGGACTCTTCATGTTTTCAACCCAATCAGTTCAAACAGCTTCCATGTTTTGACCTTCTCAAAACTGTCGCAAGTGTCCTAAATCACACATCCCTTCCCAGGTTTGAAGCCTTCTCGACAGAGATAGGCAGTTGGGATGACCACAGGTCGTGCTGTGCCATTCAATGTTTCCGAAGCCTAAGGGCCATGTCCTGTGCTTACACATGAGTATCCAACCTACCCAGAGTCCGTACGTGTTCTATCTTCTTTCCTCAACTGCAAAGACACTGCCACGAGTAAGGGTCTGCCTGAAGAAGTTTCACTGAACACTGACCTTCCCATGGTCACTGGTATGGACGTCAGAGACTAGGGCACTGTATGGGACTTTCATGTTTTCAACACAGTCAGTTCCAACAGCTTACAAGTTTTTATGCTCACAAAACTGTCACGAGTCTGTCCTGACGCATACATCTCTTACCAGGTGTGAAGCCTTTTCAACAGAGTTAGACAGTTTGGATGACCACATGGTATGCTCTGCCATTCCATGTTTTGGAAGCCTCTGGGTCATGGCCTGCTCTTATCCCACAGTATCCAACCTGACCAGAGCCCATCCTTGTTCTATCTTCTTTCCTCAATTGGGAAGACACTGCCATGAATGTGTGTCTGCCTGAAGAGGTTTCACTGTACACAGACCTACCTATAGTCACAGGTGTGGACGTACAAGACTAGGGTGAAGTATGCGTCTCTTCATGTTTTCCACACCTTCTGTTACAACAGCTTCCATTGTCGAATCTCTCAAAACTTTTGCAAGTACATCCAAAAGCACACTTCCCTCACTACGTTTGAATAGTTTTCGGCAGAGGTAGATGGTTTCGATGACAACGGGTCGAGGTCTGCCATTCCACGTATGGGAAGCCTCAGTGCTGTGGCCTACATTTAACTCATAGAATACAACCTGCCTAGAGTATTTCCCTCTTCTATCTTCTTTCCTCAACTGCAAAGACACTGCCTCGAATGAAGGTCCACCTGATGAAGTATCACTGAACACAGAACTTGTATCATCACCAGTATGGACTTCCGAGACTAGGGAGCTGTACGTGACTCTTCATATCTTCAACACATTCAGTTCTAACAGCTTCCATGTTTTGACCCTCTCAAAACTTTTGTGAGTCCGTCCTAAAGCACACATCACTTACAAGGTTTGAAGGCTTTTTGACAGAGGTAGACAGTTTGGATCACCAGATATCTTGCTCTGCCATTCCATGTTTGGGATGCCTCAGGGCCATGGCCTGCACTTAACCCTGATTATCCAACCTGCCCATAGTCTGTCATTGTTCTATCTTCTTTCCTCAACTGGAAAGACACTGCCATGAATGGTGGTCTGCTTGAAGAAATTTCACTGAACACAGACCTTGGTATGGTCACCATTATGTACATCGGAGAATAGGGCGAAGTATGCGATTCTTCCTGTTTTCAACACCGTCCGTTCCAACAGCTTCCATGTTTCGACCCTCTCAAAACTGTCATGAGTCCGACCTAATGCACATATCCCTTACTAGGTTTGAAGACTTTATGACAGTGGTAGACAATTTGGATGACCACAGGTCGTGCTCTGCCATTCCATGTTTTGGAAACCTAAGGGTCGTGGTCTGCACTTAACAAAGAGTATCCAACCTCTCTAGAATCTGCCCTATTCTACTTCTTTCCTCAACTCGGAAGACACTACCAAGATTGGGTATCTGCCTGAAGAAGTTTCACTCAACACAGACCATCCTATGGTCATAGGTATGGGCATCCGAGACTAGGGCCCTTTACGGGAATCTTCATGTTTTCACACAGTCAGTTCCAACAGCTTCCATGTTTCGACCTTCTTAAAACTGTCGTGAGTCCATTCTAAAGCACATACTTACCAGGTTTGAAACTTTTTTGAAGACGTAGACATTTGGATGACCAGATGTCGTGCTCTGCCATTCCATATTTTGGTAGCCTAATGGCCTTGGCCTGCACTTAACTCAAAGTATCCAACCTTCCCAGAGTCCCTCCTTGTTCTATCTTCTTTCCTCAACTGCTAAGACACTGTCGTGAATCGGTGTCTTCCTGAACAAGTTTCACTGAACACAGTACTTCCTTTGGGCACCAGTATGGACATCTGTGACTAGGGCCCTTACGCGACTCTTCATGTTTTAAACACAGTCAGATCCAACAGTTTCCATGTTTTGACCCTCTCAAAACTTTTGTGCTTCCGTCCTAAAGCACACTACCCTACCAGGTTTGAAGCCTTTTCGACAGAGGTGGACAGTTTGGAAGACCACAGTTCGTGTTCTGCCATTCCACCATTTAGAAGCCTAATGGCCATGGCCTGCACTTAACTCAGAGTATCCAAACCACGCAGAATCCATCCCTGTTCTATCTTCTTTCTTAAACTATGAAGACACGGCCCCAAATGGGTGTCCACCTGAAGTTGTTTCACTGAACACAGACCTTCCAATGGTCACTGTATGTAGGGCACTGTATGCAACTCTTCATGTTTCCAACAGAGTCAGTTCCAAAAGATTCCATGTTTTGACCCTCTCAAACTGTCACGATTCCATCCTAAAGCATACTTCCCTTTTGAAGACCTTTCAACAGAGGTAGACAGTTTGGATGACCACAGGTCGTGCTCTGCCATTCCATGTTTTGGAAGCCTACAGGCCATGGCCTGCACTTAACCCAGAGTATTCAACCTGTCCATAGTCTCTCATTGTTCTGTCTTCGTTCCTCAACAGGGATGACACTGCCACGCATGCATGTCAGCCTGAAGAAGTTTCACTGAACACAGTCCTCCTTATGGTCACCAGTATGGACCTCCAAGACTAGGGCCCTGTACACGACTCTTCGTGTTTTCAACACAGTCCGTTCCAACAGCTTCCATGTTTTGACCCTCACAAAACTGTCACAAGTCCATCTTAAAGCTCACTTCCTTCACTACTTTTGGAAGGATTTTGACAGAGGTAGACTGTTTGGATGACCACATCGTTTTCTGCCATTCCACGTGGGAGCCTAAGGGACATGGCCTACACTTAACTCAAGTATTCAACTGCCTGGAGTCCGTACCTGTTCTATCTTCTTTCCTGAACTGCGAAGACACTGCCCCGAAATGTTGTCCCCAGAAGTAGTTTCACTGATCACAGACCTTCCTATGATCACAGGTATGGACATCCTAGACAGGGCCCTGTACGCGACTCTTCAGTTTTCAACACCTTCAGTTCCAACAGCTTCCATGTTTTGACTGTCTCAAAACTGTCACGATTCTTTCCTAAAGCATACATCCCTTACCAGGTTTGTAGCCTTTTAGACAGAGGCTGACAGTTTGGATGACTACACTTCGTGTTCTCCCATTCAATGTTTTGGACGCCTATTGGTCGTGACCTGCACTTAACACAGAATATCCAACCTCTCCAGAATCCATCCTTGTTCTATCTTCTTTCCTCAGCTGCTAAGACACTGTTGTGAATGGGAGTCTTCTTGAAGATGTTTCACAGAACACAGCCCTTCTGGTATTGACGTCTGAGACTGGGGCACTGTAAGTGACTCTTCATGTTTCCAACACAGTCAGTTCCAACAGATTCCATGTTTCGACCCTCTCCAAACTGTCGTGATTCCATCCTAAATCACACTTCTCTTACCAGGTTTGAAGCCTTTTAGACAGAGGTAGACAGTTTGGATGACAACAGTTCATGTTCTGCCATTTCACGTTTTGGAAGCCTAAGGGGGGTGGCCTGCACTTAACACAGAGTATACAACCTGCCTAGAGTCCATCCTTGTACTATCCTCTTCCTCAACAGCAAAGACACTGCCGCAAGTTGGGTGCACCTGAAGAAGTTTCACTGAACACCAAACATCCTATGGTCCACTGGTATGAACATCAGAGTCTAGGGAGCTGTTTGCGACTTTCAGGTTTTCAACACATTCAGTTCAAACAGCTTCCAGGTTTTGACCCTCTCAAAACTGTTGTGAGTCCATCCTAAAACACACTTCCCTCACCACATTTGAAGTGTTTTTGATAGAGGTAGACAGTTTGGATGACCAGATGTCGTGATCTGCCATTTCACGTTTTGGATGCCTAAGGGTCGTGGCCTACACTTATGCAACCTGCCTAGAATCTGTTCTTATTCTACTTTACTCAACTGTGAACACACTGACGCAAATGGGGGTCCACCTGAAGAAGTTTCACTGAACACTGACCTTCCGATGGTCACCAGTATGGACGTCTGAGTCCAAGGCACTGTACGCAACTCTTCATGATTTCAACACATTCAGTTCCTACAGCTTCCATGCTTCGACCTTCTCAAAATGTCACAATTCCATCCTACAGCACACATCCCTTACTTAGTTTGAAGCCTTTTTGACAGAGTTAGACAATTTGGATGACCACAGGTTGTGCTCTGCCATTCCATGTTTTGGAAGCCTAAGGGCTGTGGCTTGCATTTAACCCTGATTGTACAACCTACCCAGAGTCCATCCTTGTTCTATCTTCTTTCCTCAAGGGGGAAGACACTGCAACGAATGGTGTCTGCATGAAGAAGGTGCACTGAACACAGAGCTTCGGATGGTGACAGGTATGGATGTGGAAGTCTAGTGCGAAGAAAGCCTCTTTTCATTTTTTCAATACCATCAGATTCAACAGCTTCCATTTTCAATACTCAAAACTGTCTCGAGTCTATCCTAAAGAACACTTCCTTCATTATGTTTGAAGAGTTTTCGAAAGAGGTAGACTGGATGATCACTGGTCATGCTCTCCCATTCTACATTTTGGAAGCCAAGGTGCAGTGGCCTACTCTTAACTCAGAGTATACAACCTGTCTAGAGTCTGTCCTTGTTCTATCTTCTTTCCTCAATTGGGAAGACACTGCCACAAATGGGTGTTCGCTTTCAGAAGTTTCACTGAACACATACCTTCGTATGGTCACCAGTACAGACATCGGAGACTAGGTTGAAGTATGCGACTCTTCATGTTTTCAACTCAGTCAGTTCCAGAAGCTTCCATATTTCGACCTCTCAAACTGTCGCAGTCCATCTTAAAGCATACTTCCCTCACTACGTTTGAAGAGTTTTCGACAGAGGTAGACTATTTGGATGACCACAGGTCGTGCTCTGCCTTTCCATGTTTTGGAAGCCTAAGGGCCTTGGCTTACACTTAACTCAGAGTATAATCTGCCTACAGCCCGTCCTTATTCTATCTTCTTTCCACAACTGCGAAGACACTGCCACAAATGGGGACCACCTGAAGAAATTTCACTGAACACAGAAATTCCTATGGTCACCAGTATGGACATCTGAGACAAGGGCGCTGTATGCGACTCTTCATGTTTTCAACATATTCAGTTCCAACAGCTTCCATGTTATGACCCTCTCAAAACTGTCAGGAGTCCCTCCCAAAGCAGACTTCCCTTACCAAGTTTGAAGCCATTTCAACAGAGGTAGACAATTTGGATGACCACAGTTCGTGCTCTGCCATTCCATGTTTAGGATGCCTAAGGGCATGGCCTACACTGAAATCAGAGTATCCAAACTGTCCAGAGTCTGTCCTTGTTCTATCTACTTTCCTCAACTGGGAAGACTGCCATGAATGGGTGTCCGCCTGAAGAAGTTGCACTGAACACAGAACTTCCTATGGTCACTGGAATGAACGTCTGAGACTAGGGCCCTGTATGAGACTCTTCACGTTTTCAACATATTCAGTTCCCACAGCTTCCATGTTTTGATCCTCTCAAACTGTCACGACGCCATCCTAAAGCACACTTCCCTTACCAGGTTTGAAGACTTTCGACTGAGGTAGATAGTTTGGATAAACACAGCTCGTACTCTGTCATTCCATGATTTGGAAGCCTAATGGCCATGGCCAGCATTTAACTCAAAGAATCCAACCTGCCCAGAGTCTATCTTTGTTCTATCTACTTAACTCAACTAGGAAGACACAGCTACGAAGGGGGTCTGCCTGAAGAAGTTTCACTGAACACAAACCTTCCTATGGTCACAGGTATGGACGTCCAAGGTAGGGCCTGGTAGGTGACTCTTCCTGTTTTCAACACTCTCTGTTCCAACAGCTTCCATATTTCGACCCTTTCAACATTGTCATGAGTTCGTCCTAAAGCACACATCCCTTAACAGCTTTGAAACCTTTTCGACAGAGTTAGACAGTTTGGATGACCACATGTCGTGCTCGGCCTTTCATGTTTTGGAGGCCTATTGGACATGGCCTGCAATTAATGCAGAGTATCCAACCTGTCCAGAGAAGCTTCTTGTTCTATCTTCTTTCCTTAACTGGGAAGACACTGTCACGAATGGGTGTCCACCTGAAGAAGTTGCACTAAACACAGACATTCCTTGGTCACCAGTATGGACATCTGAGACTTGGGCACTGTATGCGACTCTTCATGTTTTCAACACAGTCAGTTCCAACAGCTTCCATGATTTGACCCTCTCAAAACTGTCAGGAGTCCGTCCTAAATCACACTTCCCTTACCAGGATCAAAGGCTTTTAGAAAGAGGTAGACAGTGTGGATGAACACAGCTCGTACCTCTGCCATTCCACAATTTGGAAGGCTAATGGTCGTGGCCTGCACTTAACTCAGAGTATCCAACCTGTCTATAGCAGGTCCTTGTTCCATCTCCTTTCCTCAATTGTGAAGACACTGCCACGAATGGGTGTCCACCTGAAGAAATTTCCCTAAGCACAGACCTTCCTATGATCACCGGTATGGATGTCAGAAACTAGGGCGCTGTATGTGACTCTTCATGATTTCCCCACAGTCACGTACAAAAGCTTTCAAGTTCCGACACTTTCAAAACTGTCGCGAGCCACTCTAAAGCTAACTTCCCTCACTATGTTTGAAGAGTTTTTGCAAGGGGTAGACGGGATGACCACAGTCGTGCTCTGCCATTCCATGTTTTGGAAGCCGAAGGACCGTGGCCAACCCTTAACTCAGAGTATACAACCTACCTATAGCCTGTCCTTGTTCTATATTCTTTCCTGAACTGGGAAGACATTCCTGCATATGGGGGTCCGCCGGAAAGTGTTTCACTAAACACAGACTTTCCTATGGTCACAACTTTGGGTGTCCTGTACGCGACTCTTTATGTATTCAACACAGTCAGTTCCAACAGATTCCATGTTTTGACCCTCTCAAAATTGACGTGATTTCCCTCTAAAGAATACTTCGCTTGCCAGGTTTGAAGCCAATTTGACAGTGGTAGACAGTTTGGATGACCACAGTTCGTGCTCTCCCATTCCACGATTTGGAAGCCTAAAGGCATGGCCTACACTGAATCCAGAGTATCCAAACTGTCCAGAGTCCATCCTTTTTCTATCTACTTTCCTCAACTGGGAAGACACTGCCACGAATGGGTGTCTGCCTGAAGAAGTTGCACTGAACCCCAAACTTCCTATAGTCAGCAGTATGGACGTCTGAGACTAGGGCCCTGTATGCGACTCTTCACGTTTTCAACATATTCAGTTCCCACAGCTTCCATGTTTTGAGCCTCTCAAACTGTCGTGACGGTGTCCTAAAGCACATTTCCCTTACCAGGTTTGAAAACTTTTCGACTGAGGTAGATAGTTTGGATGAACACAGCTCGTACTCTGTCATTCCACAATTTGGAAGCCTAATGGCCGTGGCCTGTGCTTAAGTTAGAGTATCCAACTTGCCCAGAGCCCATCCTTGTTCTATCTTCTTCCTCAACTTCATGACACTGCCATGAATGGGTGTCCGCCTGAAGATGTTTAACTGAACACAGACCTTCCTATGGTTACCGGTGTGGACATCTGAGACTAGGGCCCTATACGCTACTCTTCATGTTTTGAACCCAATCAGTTCCAACAGCTTCCATGTTTCACCTTCTCAAAACTGTCGTGAGACCATCCTAAAGCACACATCCCTTACCAGATTTGAAGACTTCTTGAGAGGTAGACAGTTGTGATGACCAGATGTCGTGCTCTGCCATTCCGTGTTTTGGAAGTCTACGGGTGGTAGCCTGCACTTAACCCTGGGTTTCCAACTGGCCCACAGTCCCTTCTTGTTCTATCTTCTTTCCTAAACTGGGAAGACACTGCCACGAATAGATGTCCACCGGAAGAAGTTTCACTGAACACAAACATTCTTATGGTCACAGGTATGGACGTCTGAGACTAGGGCCAAGTATGAGACTCTTCATGTTCTCAACACAGTCCGTTCCAACATCTTTCATTATTCAACCCTCTCAAAACTGTCACAAGTCCGTCCTAATGCACACTTCCCTCAACACATTTGAAGCATTTTTGACAGAGGTAGACAGTTTGGTTTTACTACAGGTTGTGCTCTGCCATTCCATGTTTGTTAGCCTAAAGGCCATGGCCTACACTTAACTCAGAGTATACAACCTGACTAGAGTCCGTCCTTGTTCTATCTTCTTTCCTTAACTGGGTAGACACTGCCATGAATGCGTGTCCACCTGAAGAAATTTCACTGAACCCAGACCTTCTATGGTCAACGGTATGGACGTCCGAGACTAGGTTCCTGTAAGGGACTCTTCATGATTTCAACACAGTCAGTTCCAACAGCTTCCATGTTTTGACCATCTCAAAACTGTCGGGATTTCGTCCTAAAGCCCACATCCCTTACCTGGTTTGAAGCCTTTTGGACAGACGTAGACAGTTTACATAGATAGTTTGGATAGACAGAAGTTTGGTAGAGAGTTTCACTGAACAAATGTATCCATGGTCACCATTATGGATGTTGGAGACTAGGGAGAAGTATGAGACTCTTCATATTTTCAACACCGTCCATTCCAACAGCTTATATGTTTCGACCCTCTCAAAACTGTCACAATTCCATCTAAAAGCACATATCCCTTACCGGGCTTGAAGCCTTTTCAACAGAGGTAGACAGTTTGGATGACCACAGTTTGTGCTCTGCCATTCCATGATTTGGAAGCCTAAGGGCCGTGGACTGCACTTAACCCTGAGTATCCAACCTGTCCAGAGTCCCTCCTTGTTCTATCATCTTTCCTCAACTGGGAAGACACTACCTTGAATTGGTGTCCACCTGAAGAAGTTTCACTGAACACAGAAATTTCTATGGTAACTAATATGGACGTCTGACACAGGGCGCTGTATGTGACTCTTCATGTTTTCAACAAATTCAGTTCCAACAGCTTCCATGTTTTGACACTCTCAAATCTGTTGAGAGTCCCTCCTAAAGCACAATTCCCTTACCACGTTTGAGGCCTTTTCAACAGAGGTAAATAGTTTGGATGAACACAGCTCATAATCTGCCATTCCACGATTTGGAAGGCTAAAGGTCATGGCCTGCAATTAACTCAAAATACCCAACCTGATCAAAGCCCGTCCTTATTCTATCTTCTTTCCTCAACTGGGAAGACACTGCCATGAATGGGTGTCCGCCTGAAGATAATTCACTGAGCACTTTCTATGGTCACTGGTATGGACGTCAGAAACTAGGGCCCTGTACGTGACTCTTCATGTTTTCAACAGTCTGTTCGCACAGCTTCCATGTTTTGAAATACTCAAAGGTGTCACGAGTCCGTCCTAAAGCACACTTCCCTCATCACGTTTCAAGTGTTTTCAATAGAGGTAGACAATTTGGATGACCATGGGTCGTGCTCTGCCATTCCACGATGTCGGGGCTAATGGCTGTGTCATACACTTAACTCACAGTATCCAACCTGCCCAGAATCCGACCCTGTCCTATCTTCTTTCTTCAACTGGGAAGACATTGCCATGAATGGGTATCAGACTGAAGCAGTTTCACTGAACACAGACCTTCTTTGGTCACCATATGGACGTCTGAGACTAGGGTCCTGTACACGACTCTTCATGTTTTCAACACAGTCAGTTCCAACAGCTTCTATGTTTCGACTCTCAAAAATGTCGCAATTCCATCCTAAAGCATCCTTCCCCCACGAGGTTTTAAGGCTTTTCAACAAGGTAGACAGTTTGGATGACCACAGTTCTTGCTTTGCCATTCCATGTTTTGGACGCCTAGGGACTGCATCCTGCACTTAACCCAGATTATCCAACCTGTTTGACTCTGTCCTTGTATCTTCTTTCTTCAACTGGGAAGACACTGGCATGAATGGGTGTCTGCCTGAAAAACATTCACTGAACACAGACCCTCCTATGGCCACCAGTATGGATGTCGTAGACTAGGGCGAACTATGCAACTCTTCATTTTTTCAACACCATCAGTTCCAACAGCTTCCATTTTCGACCCTCTCAAAACTAGCACAAATCCATCCTAAAGCCCACTTCCCTAATTACATTTGAAACATTCTTGACAGAGGTAGACTGGATGACCACAGATCTTGCTCTGCCATTCCATGTTTTGGAAGCCTAAGGGCCGTGGCCTACACTTATGGCAGATTATCAAACCTGCCCAGAATCCATCCTTTTTCTATCTTCTTTCCTCAACTGCAAAGACACTTCTGCGATTGGGTGTCTGCCTGAAGAAGTTTCACTGGACACAGACGTATCTATGGTCAAAGGTATGGACATCTGAGACTACGGTCCTATATGCGACTCTTCATGTTTTCAACAGAGTCTGTTCCAACAGCTTCCATGTTTCCACCCTGTGAAAACTGTTGAGAGTCCGACCTAAAGCAGACATCCCTTAACAGGTTTGAAGCCTTCTCGACAGAGTTAGACAGTTTGGAAGACCACAGGTCGTGATCAGCAGTTGATGCTCTGTCGTTTGATGGAATGCATCAGTGTACAGGGGCTTCGTGGGCCCAGCGGGGTGTGCACTGCCATGTGTTCTACACTGTGCAGTCAGTGAGACAGGGCATGCGTTTGGAGATTGTATGGCTAATCATTGGGGCACTAAGCACTGGACCTTGCTGAGAGCCTGCACTGGGTTGGAGGACCATAGTTTTTTGGGGCGATATCAGACACCAACTATGGTGGCTGAACTCAGAAAAAAAGCGAGGATTCATCAAAATGTGGGACAACTCTGTAAGAGTGAGAGCTCCACGACCCCTGAATGTGAGCGAAGACACAGTTCGAAATACGAAAGATTTTGGGAGTGCCTTTTATGGGGATCTGCACAGAGAGTGAAACACACAGAAACTTCAACCAGGGAGGGAGACATCTAAGTTTGTTTCCCTTACCCGAGGAATGAGGCCACCTCTCATCCAAACTGCTCGTTGGGCCTATACACCAATGTTTCCTGCTGAGCCTCTTCAGACACCTGAAGTTTTCGGATGTGCCAGGTGTTCTAAAAACCCAACTGGAAGGGGCCCTGTGCTGCCACATAAACACAGTCCTGAGAAGTCTGTGGGAGTCTCCTCTTTCAAGGGAGCATATGGCTCTTTGACGCAGACACGGAATGATTCGTAGGGCCGCTCTAGTTTCAGAAAAAGAGAAAAAGAGAACAGCACCTGGTGGTCTCTGTGCGTTAAGTATATGACTCTTGGTTGCCGCCGAAGTCATGGTTTCACGGGTGGTGGGATGGAACGTCCTTTTCCTGCTGCGTGAACTGTGGGGAGTCTCCACGAAGATTCTCTCACTCTGCCCCTCCCCCAAATTGTGCGCAACCCCAACCCTGCCTTTACAAATGAAACAATGATATTCAGAATGGAAGCACTTGCCCAGTCTCCCAACGAGATGACTTTCACAGGACTAAGATACAACTCTGGATTCAGGCGACAGGAAATCTCCCCTGGCTACACCAGAGACTTGGTCAGCCAGAGGCTTCCATTCCTCTTTTAGAAAGAATAAGAACCGCGTCTGTCCTTAGGTATTTCTCCACCCTTCAAGTCAGTGACTAGAGATAGCAGTCATTCAGGGCAAGCAGTGATGGATTACTCTCTGTGGAAGCTCCTGGGTTTGAAACTGGGCCTTCGGTCAATATTCCCCGAATATGCTCTTGAAAAGGCCTCACCAGGACCGGCAGAACACTCTGCCCACCATTGCCATCCGGTCTTCAGAATGGAGGAATCAGAGGCAGTCAAAGAATAGACTCAGCTGACCACCCTTTCCAGTCCTTACTCCATGCAGCCAAGCAGCATGCAGTTACAAGCAGGAGCCCAAGACTCCTTGGCAATATGTGACCCTGACTACTCTCACTGAGCACAGGACCACAAGGGAAACTTGCCACTGGCCAATGAGTGCTGGCTGTATGAATGACAGCTCCATATCCCAGGAATGTCAGCCAAGGGAAGGATCGAAATTCCCCAAGCTTGGAAGAAGAGCTACATGAGGGCCAACTTGGTCCATTCCAATGGGAATGAAATCAATCTGACAATTGCATTAACTCTGTTTCCCTTGGCTATGGAAATGTGACCAGGTGTCTCTGAGAACCTCCAGCCCAGCTTCTGCTGCCATATGACAATCCCCTATCCCTCCCCATGTCCATGTATTTCTCAGATCAGATTGTAGCGGATCCTGGGGCCCAACCTAATGTACAGGCCCATGGTCTCGGCCAGACTCCGAGGTTCACTGAGACACAGGTTACGAATCACCTCAGTCCTGAAGCTAGGATGGCATGAGAAGCTGTGCCTGGAAGTGGATACCGAGGGCCAGATTTCTTCAGTTCCGAGGAGCATGTGGTGATGTCAGAAAGGAACGGACTAACAAGCACACTTTCCTAGCGAGCTCCCCATATCAGGAATAAGAAACGGCGGTGGGCTCGGGCAAAGGGCACCTCCAGAGGCTACACCTGGGAGCCCTGTCAGCAAGCGGCTGGGTGGTTTCTACCAAACGCTAATCAAAGCTTCTGGCCCTGGCTCCTGTTCCTGTCCTTCCCATACTGACTACCATTAGGAGTGTCTCAGGGATGTCTAGGGTGCTCTGGGGGGTGGCTCTCAAGTGTTTGGAACTGGGACTCAGTGCACTCTACAAGGCAAGGGACCTTTCAGAACACACCCTTTCATGCAGCATTCTGGGCAGGGGTGAACAATCTGTTCTTGCTCAGGAAGGCATGTCAGTGAGCCTGGGATGGAGAAAACCTGGCTATGCATAAGCAGGTTGACACCAGCCACCCAAGAGGGAAGCAGGACTCTGTGTGTGTGTGTGTGTGTGTGTGTGTGTGTGTGTGCGCGCGCACGTGTGTGTGTGTGTGTGTCTGTGTGTGTGTGTGCGTGCGTGTGTGTATGTGTGTGACTGTTTGAGTGGTCGCGGCTGTTTCAGCATGGTTCAAATCTGACAGGTGTTCTGAATCTTGAGGTGGTTCTGTATTTTCCATAGGTGTGTTGGAAAAATGAGTGTTTCTCTGTGCTAGATGTGTGTTGAGTGCATGGAGGCCATGAGTCTGATGGATATGGTGTGTGTCTTGTGTGTTTAACATGGCTTTGGTGTGTGATGGAGATGTGTTTCCTATGGCGGCTATTTGATGTTTCTCCAGTGCACGTGGGTGGGGGTAGGGGGTGTATCCGCATGATATCCATGCACTCTGTTAATGGGTTATGTTTTGTGCGTGGGTTGTTTGTGTTCTTTTCTTCTGGTGTGTGTGCGGTGTAGATTAGGGTGGACTAGGTGGGCTGAGTTGGGGGATCTATGGTGTGTGCATGGTGTGTGGGGGTTGCCCAATAATGAGGTCTCATTGTGATATGCTTGTGGGAGATGCCTGTTGTGCGTGGTGAATCGCGGTGTGTGTATGGTGTTTGTGTTGTGTGTGCATGGCGTGCTTGTGAGTGGGCTAAGTGCTGTGAGCTTCTGGTATAGAAGTGGTGTGTATTGTGATGGGACCCCTGCATATGGAGTGTATGCACGTAATTTATGCTGTCTGTGCAGTGTGCATTGATCCATGTATCAGAGGGCTGTTTGTGTTGGTTTTGGCATGGGTTCACAGTGTGTGTGTGGCATGTGTCTTGAGTATGTGTGATGAATAGGAGGAATTCCTGTGGTACATGTGTAGTGATGTGAGGTTTGGATGAGTGTTAGAGTTTAGGTACGTAGGCAGTGGATGCGTGGATTGTGGGTGCTGAAAGTGCCGTGATTCCTGTGTTGCCTGTGGAGTGTGTGTGAGGCGAGGAGGTGAATTGACTGCCCATTGTGGAGTGGAGTCTCTTGGGGGTGTGGTGCTGTGTTTGTGTTAGTATGGGTGGTGTGTGCAGGAGATATGTGTTCTGGGTGGAAGAGGTGTAATGAATGTGGAGCATAGGGTCGTGTGTGTGGTCTCAGGGATGTGGGTAGGTGTGTGTGTGTTCTCTAGGTTGTCTGTGTCATGTGTATATGGTTTGTGATGCACATGCGTAAGACGGGACAACGATGAGTGGTATGAATCTGTTGGGTGTGTGTTAAACAGTGGTTTCAGTGTGGTGTGTGTGGGGGGTGTTTCCTGGGCATAGTTGGGATGGCATGAGGTATGTGTTTGCACTGTAGGGATGGCGTGCATTGGAGGTGTCATGTGGCAGTGTGGGAGGTGTTGCCTATGTCTGCTATCCTTCCTGTGTGTGTGTGTGTGTGTGTGTGTGCGTGCGCGCGTGCATGCGTGCACTCTGAGTGCTCCATGTGGTGTTCATGGGTTTTCACAATCTATTTTGGGTGTGGTATATGGGTGCTAGCTGTCTCTGGGGGCCTTCCCCTTGTTGGTTTTGTAGGTGTTGTGTGACTCTTCAGGGTATTGTGTGTTCTGTTTCTTGAATTACTTCGTGGTAAGCATGTTTGGCATCGTGGAATGTTTTGGGTGTCCTGTGCATGTCCAGCCTATGTAGTGGTGTGGTGCATGGGTGATGTCTGCCTGTGTGTGTGTGGCATATTTTGTTTCTACAAAGTGCACGCCTGTATGGTTTGGGTGGGTGTTTGTCCATGTGTCCATGTGGCATACGTGTTGTGTGTATGCAGTGTATGTGTGATGTGCTTGTGAAGTCCAGGCGAGGGGAGTATGTCGTCCATGAGGTAGGCATGTGGTGTCTGTCGTGTGTGTTGGTTTTGCTAGGATATGGACTGTGTGTGCCATGGATAACTTTGTGTGTAACATCGACGATCCATGAAGGTGATCTATATGTGTAGAATGTATGGAGCGTTTTGGGGGTGACTCTGTTGCATTGGAGGTTGATGAAATGGGTGTGAATGGTGTATTTCTGCAGTGAATGGTTTTGGATGGGTGTGTGGCATGCATTGTGTGTTTTGCACGCATTGTGTGTGCATGTGTGTTTGCGTGTGTGTGTGTGTGTTTGTGAGTTTCGTGAACTTGGGGATTGTTTTCTATGTTTCCCTGCAAGGCTTGTGGTCCATTTGTCCTGCGAGAGTCTTGGATGTGGCACTTGTGAGGTGTAGTTTGCATCAGGGCCCTTCCTGTCATGATGGGGAGGTTATATACATTCGTGTGGGCGTGGAGTATGTTTGCTGTGTGTAGTGTTATGTGTCTTCTGTGAGTTTTCTGTGTGACGAGTGAGGGCCTTGTGTGTGTCCGTGTTCTCTCTCGGAGGGGTGTGTGTGTGGTGTATGCCTGTATGAGTGAGCTCTCTTTGTAGCCTATGGGTGTAGGTTGTATGTGTGCTGTGTGTGTGATCTCTTGGTGCGGTATCGGCTGGCGATGGGTTTTGCAGGGTGTGTATGTGTAGTTGGTGCTCTGGCGTGTGATGGAATGCATCAGTGTACAGGGGCTTCATGGGCCCCATGGGATGTGCCTTGCTATGTGTTCTATACAGTGCAGTCAGTGAGAGAGGGCATGTGTTTGGTGATTGTATGGCTAATCATTGGTGCACTAAGCACTGGACCTTGCCCAGAGCCTGCACTGGGTTGGAGGACCATCATTTTGTGGGGCGATACCAGACACTAACAGTGGTGGCTGAACTCAGAAAGAAAGCGTGGATTGGTCAATATCTGGGATGATTCTGTGAGAGTGAGAGCTCCATGACCCCTGAATGTGAGCCAAGACACAGTTCGAAATACAGAAGTTTACCTGAGTGCCTTTTATGGGGATCTTCACAGAAATTGAAACAAATAGAAACTTCAACGAGGGAAGGAGACATCTAAGTTTGTTTCCCCTTGCCCCAGGAATGAGGCCTCCTCTCATCCAAACTGCTCGTTTGGCCAATACAGCAATGTTTCCTGCCGAGCCTCTTCAGACACCTGAAGTTTCCATATGTCCCAGGTATTCTGAAACCCAACTGGGAGGGGCCCTGCACGGCAACATATCCACCATCCTGAGAAGTCTTTGGCAATCTCCTCTTTCAAGGGACCATATGGCTCTTTGATACAGACCCTGAATGATTCGTAGGACCCCTCTAGTTTCAGAAAAAGAGAGAAAGATAATAGCACCTGGTGGTCTCTCAGCATTAAGTATCTGAATCTTGTTTGCAGCCGAGGTCATGGTTTCATGCAAGTAGGATGGATCGTTCTTGTCCTGCTGCATGTCTGTGGGGAGTTTCCATGAAGATTCTCCCACTCTGCCCCCACCAAGTCCTGCATACCCCGCAATCCTGCCTTTCCAATGAAACAACGATGTTCTGAATGGAAACACTGGCCTAGTCTCCCAACGGGTTGAATTTCTCAGGACTAAGAATCAAGTCTGGATTTATGTGACAGGAAATCTCTACTATGGTCTGCCAGAGCCACTTTTCTGTCTTCTTTCCTCAACTGGGAAGACACTGCCATGAATGAGTGTTCGACTGAAGATATTTCACTGAACCCAGACATTCATATGTTCACCCGTATGGAGGCCCAAGACTAGGGCCCTGTATGGGACTGTTCATATTTTCAATACAGTCAGTTACA
Organism: Lontra canadensis; assembly: GCF_010015895.1. Taxonomy (NCBI): domain Eukaryota; kingdom Metazoa; phylum Chordata; class Mammalia; order Carnivora; family Mustelidae; genus Lontra; species Lontra canadensis. Next base: position 25,439,597 of record NW_022631014.1, read on the forward strand.
ACAGCTTCCAGGTTTTGACTGAATCAAAACTATCATGAGTGCGTCCTAAAGCACACTTCCCTCACGATGTTTGAAGTGCTTTCGACAAAGGTAGACAGTTTGGATGACCACAGTTCGTGCTCTACCATTCCACGATTTGGAAGCCTAATGGCCATGTCCTGCATTTAACTCAGAGTATCCAACAAGCCCAGAATCCGTCCCTGTTCTATCTTCTTTCCTCAACTGGAAGACTCTGCCATGAAGGGATTTGGCCTGAAGAAGTTTCGCTAAACACAGACTTCCCTATAGTCACTGGTGTGGATGTCCAAGACTAGGGCCAGGTACACGACTCTTCATATTTTCAACACATGGATTTCCAACAGCTTCCATGTTTGGACCATCGCAAAAATGTCGCGAGTCTGTCCTAAAGCCTACCTTAGTCACTATGTTTGAAGAGTTTTGACAGAGGTAGACAGTTTAGATGACCACAGTTTGTGCTCTGCCATTCCATGTTTTAAATGCCTAATGACCGTGGCCTGCACTTAACCCAGAGTATGCAACCTGTCCAGAGTCCCTCCCTGTTCTATCTTCTTTCCTCAATTGGGAAGACACGGCCACAAGTGGGTGTCTGCCTGAAGAGGTTTAACTGAACACAGAACTTCATATGGTCACCGGTATGGATGTCAGAGACTAGGGCGAAGTATGTGACTCTTCATATTTTCAATACCATCCATTCCAACAGCTTCCATGTTTCGACATTATCAAAACTGTCATGAGTCCTTCCTAAGGCACACATCCCTCACCACGTTTGAAGTGTTTTTGAAACAGGTAGGCAGTTTGGATGATCACATATCGTGCTCTGACATTCCATGTTTTGGAAGCCTAAGGGCAGTGGCCTACACTTATCTCAGAGTATACAACCTGCCTAGGGTCCGTCCTAGATCTATCTTCCTTCCACAACTGGAGGACACTACCACGAATGGGTGTTGGCCTGAAGAAGTTTCACTGAACCCAGACGTTCCTATGGTCACCAGTATGGACGTCCGAGATTAGGGCTCTGTATGTGACTCTTTATGTTTTCAACACAGTCAGTTAAACAGCTTCCATGTTTTGACACTCCCAAAACTGTCGTGATTCTGTCCTAAAGCATACTTTCCTTAGCAGGTTTGAAGACTTTTTGACAGAGGAAGAGAGTTTTGATGAAGACAGCTCGTACTCTGCCATTCCACTATTAGGAAGCCCAATGGCCGTGGCCTGTACTTAACAGAGAGTATCCAACATGGCCAGAGTCCGTCCCTTTTATAGCTTTTTCCTCAACTGGGAAGACACTGCCACGATGACTGTCTGACTGAAGAAGTTGCACAGAACACAGACCTTCCTATGGTCACTGGTATGGACGTTTGGGACTAGGGCACTGTATTCTGCTCTTCACGTTTTCACACATTCAATTCCAACAACTTCCATGTTTTGACCCATCTCAATACTGTCACGAGTCCGTCCTAATGCACACTTCCCTTACCACGTTTTAAACCTTTTCGACACATGTAGACAGCTTGGATGAACACAGCTCACGCCTGAAGATGTTTCACTGAACACAGACTTCCCTATAGTCACCGGTATGGATGTCCAAGTATACGGACATATGTGAATCTTCATGATTTCAACACATTCAGTTCCAATAGCCTCCATGTTTCGACCTTCTCAAAACTGTCGCTAGTCCGTCCTAAAGCTCACATCCCTTACCAGGTTTGAAGACTTTTCGAAAGAGGTAGACAGTTTGGATGACCACATGTCGTGCTCTGCCATTCCATGTTTTGGAAGCGTAAGGGCAGAGGCCTGCACTTAACCCTGAGCATCCAAACTGCACAGAGTCCGTCCTTGTGCTATCTTCTTTCCGCAACTGCAAATACACTGCCATGGATGAGGCACCGCCTGAAGAATTTTCACTGAACACAGACCTTCATGGTCACTGGTATGGAATCCGAGCATAGGGCCCTGTACGCAACTCTTCACGTTTTCAACACATTCAGTTCCCACAGGTTCCATGTTCTGACCCTCACAAAACTGTCGCAAGTCAATCCTAAAGCACACTTCCCTCACCACAAATGAACAGTTTTCAAAAGAGGTAGGAAGTTTGGATAACCACAGGTCGTGCTCTGTCATTCCATGTTTTGGAAGCCTAACGGCTGAGGCCTGCACTTAATACAGAGTATTCAACCTGTCCAGAGTCCGACCTTGTTCTATATTCTTTCCTCAACAGGGAAGACACTGCCACGATGGGTGTCCACCTTAAGAAGTTTCACTGAACACAGATCTTCCTACGATCACCGGTATGGACATCTGAGACTAGGGCCCTGTGCGTTACTCTCCATGATTTCAGCACAGTCAATTCCAACAGCTTCGACGTTTTGACCCTCTCAAAACTGTCATGAGTCCATCCGAAAGCACACTTCCCTTACCAGGTTTGAAGCCTTTTTGACAAGGTAGACAGTTTGGATGACCACAATTCGTGCTCTGCCTTTCCACATTTGGTAGCCTAAAGGTTGTGACCTGCACTTAACCGAGAGTATAAAACCTGCCTGGAGTCCGTCCTGGTTCTATCTTCTCTCCTCAACTGCAGAGGCACTGTCGCAAATGGGGGTCTGCCTGAAGAAGTTTCATTGAACACTGACCTTCCTTTGGTCACCAGTATGGACGTCAGAGACTAGCGCGCTGTATGCGACTTTCATGTTTTCAACACATTCAGTTTCAACAGCTTCCATATTTTGACCTTCTCAAAACTGCTGTGAGTCCGTCCTTAAGCACACATCCCTTCCAGGGTTGAAGACTTTTCGACAGAGTTAGACAGTTTTGATGACCACATATCGTGCTCTGCCATTCCATGTTTTGGAAGCCTATGGGTCGTGGACGGCACTTCTCCCAGAGTATCCAACCTCTCTAGAGTACCTCCTTGTTCTATCTTCATTCCTCAGCTGGGAAGACACTACCACCAATGGGTGACTGCCTGAAGAAGTTTCACCGTACACAGACCTACCTATGGTCATAGGTGTGGATGTAGGAGACTAGGGCGATATATGCGACTCTTCATGATTTCAACACTTTCTTTTACAACAGCTTCCAATTTCAACCCTCACAAAACTGTTGTGGGTCAGTCCAAAAGCACCCTTCCCTAACTACGTTTGAAGAGTTTTCGACAGAGGTAGACGTTTTGGATGGCCACAGGTCGTGCTCTGCCATTCAACGTTTTGGAAGCCTAACTCAGAGAATACAACCTGCCTAGAATCTGTCCCTGTTCTATCTTCTTTCCTCAACTGCGAGGACACTGTCTCGAATCGGGGTCCTTATGAAGAAGTTTCACTTAACACATAACTTCCTTTTTGTCACGGGTATGGGTGTCCGTGTCTAGAGCCCTATACGTGCCTCTTCATGTTTTAAACACAGTCAGTTCCAACAACTTCCATGCTTTGACCCTCTCAAAACTGTCTCGATTCCGTCTAAAGCACACTACCCTTACCAGATTTGAAGCCTTTTTGACAGTGGTAGACAGTTTTAAAGACCACAGTTCGTGCTCTGTCATTCCACGATTTGGAAGCCTAATGGCAGTATCCTGCACATTACTCAGAGTATCCAACCTGCCTAGATTCTGTCTTTGTTCTATCTTCTTTCCTCAACTGCAAAGATACTGTCGTGAATCGGGGCCTGCCTAAAGAAGTTTCAATGAACACAGACCTTCTATGGTCACCAGTATGGATGTCCGAGACTAGGGCCCTGTATACGACTCTACATATTTTCAATGCATTCAGTTCCAAGAGCTTCCATGTTTCGACCCTCTCAAACTGTTGCAATTCTGTGCTAAACCACACATCACTTACCAGGTCTGAAGCCATTTCAACAGTGGTAGACAGTTTGGATGACCAGATATCGTGCTCTGCCATTCCATGTTTTGCAAGATTATGGGCCGTGGCCTGCATTTAACCCTGAGTATCCAATGGACCCAGAGTCCATCCTTGTCCTATCTTCATTCCTCAACTGGGAAGACACTGCCATGAATAAGGGTCCACCTGCAGAAGTTTCACTGAACACAGACCTTCCTATGGTCACAGGTAATGACTTCCGACACTAGGGCCCTGTACACAACTCTTCATGTTTTCAACACAGTTCCAACAGCTTCCATGTTTCGACTTTCTCAAAAGTGTCACGAGTCCATTTTAACGCATACATCCCTTTCAGGTTTGAAGCCTTTTCAACAGAGATAGACAGTTTGGATGACCACAAGTCGTGGTCTGCCATTCCATGTTTTTGACACCTAAGGCCCATGGCCTACACTTAACTGAGAGTATACAACCTGCCTAGAATCCGTCCCTGTTCTATCTTCTTTCATCAACTGCGAATACACTGGGGAGAATGGCTGTCTGCCTAAAGAAGTTGCACTGAACACAGACCTTCCTATGGTCACAACTATGGACATCTGAGACTAGGGCCCTGTACGTGAATCTTCATGTTTTCTACATAGTCCGTCAAACAGCTTCAATGTTTCACCCTGTCAAAACTGTCACGAGTCCTTCCTAAAGCACACTTCCTTCACCAAATTTGAAGCGTTTTCGACAGAGGTAGACCACAGGTCGTGCACTGCCATTCCATGTTTTGGAAACCTAAGGGCCATGGCCTGCACTTAATCCAGAGTGTACAACCTGCCTAGAGTCCGTCCTTTTTCTATTTCTTTCCATACTGTGGAACAATGCCACAAAAGGGGGTCAGCCTGAAGAAGTTTTACTGAACATAGAACTTCCTATGGTCACTGGTATGGCCATCCAAGACTAGGGCTCTGTATGCGACTCTTCATATTTTCAAGACATTCTGATCAAGCAGCTTCCATGTTTTGACCATCTAAAAACTGTCGTATGTTGTAAATCACACTTCCCTCACTACTTTTGAAGAGTTTTTGACAAAGGTAGACAGTTTAGATGACCACAGTTCATGCTCGGCCATTCCACGCTTTGAAGCCTAAGGGCCATTGCCTAATACTTAACTCAGAGTATACGACCTGCCTAGAGTCCGTCTTGTTCTATATTATTTCCTCTACTGGGAAGACACTGCAGGGAATGGGGGTCCGCCTGAAGAAGTTTCACTGAACATATCCCTTCCTATGGTCTCCAGTATGGACGTCTGGGACAAGAACCCTGTACACGACTCTTCATATTTCCACACAGTCAGTTCCAACAGCTTCCATGGTTTGACCCTCTCAAAACTGTCATGATTCTGTCCTAAACCATACTTCTATTACAGGTTTGTAGCCTTTTCGACAGAGGTAGACAGTTTGGATGACCAGAGTTCGTGCTCTACCATTCCATGTTTTAGACGCCTAATGACTGTGGCCTGCACTTAACCAGAGTATCCAACCCGTCCAGAGTCCCTCCTTGTTCTATCTTCTTTCCTCAACTGGGAAGACATTGCCATGAATGGGTGTCCGCCTTCAGAAGTTTCACTGAACACAGACCTTCGTATGGTCACCGGTATGGACGTCGGAGACTAGGGCCAATTATGCGACTCTTCATGTTTTCAATACCATCCGTTCCAACAGCTTCCATGTTTCGACTCTCTGAAAACTGTCGTGAGTCCATCCTAAAGCACACTTCCATCACCACATTTGAAGTGTTTTCGAAACAGTTAGACAGTTTGGATGACCAAAGATCGTGCTCTGACATTCCACATTTTGGTAGCCTAAGGGCAGTGGCCAACACTTATCTCAGAGTACACAACCTGCCTAGAGTCTGTCCTAGTTCTATCTTCTTTCCTCAACTGGAGGACACTGCCACATATCGGTGTTGACCAGAAGAAGTTTCACTGAACACAGACCTTCCTATGGTCACTGGTATGGATGTCCAAGACTAGGGCCCTGTACGCGACTCTTCATGTTTTCAACACAGTCAGTTCCAACAAGTTTCATGTTTCGACCTTCTAAAATCTGTCATGAATCCGTCCCAAAAAACAGCCCTTATCAGGTTTGATGCCTTTTTGACATATGTAGACAGTTTGGAAGACCACAGGTCATGCACTGGAATTCCTTGTTTTGTAAGCCTAAGGGCCATGGTCTAACCTTTAGCCAGAGTATACAACATGAATAGAGTCCGTCCCTGTTCTATCTTCTTTCCTCAATTGCGAAGACACTGCCGCAAATTGGTGTTTTCCTGAAGAAGTTTCACTGAACAAAGACCTTCCTATGGTCACAGGTATGGAAGTACGAGACTAGGGGCCCTGTACGTGACTCTTCATGTTTCAACATAGTTCCAACAACTTCCATGTTTTGACCTTCTCAAAACTGTCACTATTCCATCCTAAAGCACACATCCCTTACCATGTTTGAAGACTTTTCAACCAAGGTAGACAGTTTGGAGGACAACAGGTTGTGCTCTTCCATTCCATGTTTTTGAAGCTTAAGGGCTGGGGCCTGTACTTAACCTTGAGTATGCAACCTGCCCAGAGTCCGTCCTTGCTCTCTCTTATTTCCTCAACTGGGAATACACTGCCACGATTGGTTGTCCACGTGAATAATTTTCACTGAACCCAGACCTTCGTATGGTTACCAGTATGGACGCTGGAGATTAGGGCGAAGTATGCGACTCTTCACGTTTTGAACTATGTCATTTACAACAGCTTCCATTTTGGTCCCTCTCAAAGCATTCGTGAGTCCATCCTAAATCACACATCCCTTACCAGGTTTGACGCCTCTTAGACACAGTTAGACAGCTTGGATGACCACATGTCATGTACAGCCATTGCATATTTTGGAAGCCTAAGGGCCGTATCCAGCACTTAACTCAGAGTTTTCAACCTGTTCAGAGTTCGTCCATGTTCTATCTTCTTTCCTTAAGAGGGAAGACATTGCCACGAATGGGTGTCTGCCTGAAGAAGTTTTCACTGAACACAGACATTCGTATTGTCACTGGTATGGACGTCGGAGACTAGGGCCCTGTACGCGACTCTTCATGTTTTCAACACAGTCAGTTCTAACAGCTTCCAAGTTTCGACCTTCTCAAAACTGTTGCAAGTCAGTCTGAAAGCACACACCCCTTACCAGGTTCGAACCCTTTTCTACAAGATACACAGTTTGGATTACCACAGGTTTTGCTCTGCCATTCCACATTTTGGAAACCTAAGGGCTGTGGCCTACAATTAAGTCAGAGTATACAACCTGCCCAGAGTCCATCCTTGTTCCATCTATTTCCCCAACTGCGAAGACACTGCTGCAATTGGGCGTCTTCCTGAAGAAGTTTCAGTGAACACAGACCTTCCTATGTTCACAAGTATGGAGTCAGATACTAAGGCCCTGTATGCGACTCTTCATGTTTTCAACACTGTCAGTTCCCACAGCTTCCATGTTTCGAACCTCTCAAAACTGTCCCAGTTACATCCAAAAGCACACTTCCCTCACCACATTTGAAGGGTTGTGGACAGAGGTAGACATTTTGGATGACCACAGTTCGTGCTCTGCCATTCCATGATTTGGAAGCCTAATGGCCGTGTCCTGCACTTAATTCAGTTTATCCAACCTGCCTAGAGTCCATCCTTGTTCTTTCTTCTTTCCTCAACTGCAAATACACTGTCTTGAATGGGGGTCCACGTGAAGAAGTTACACTGAACACAGACCTTCCTATGGTCACTGGTATGGACGTCCGAGACTAGGCCACTGTATGTGACTCTTGTGTTCAACATAGTCAGTTCCAACAGCTTCCATGTTTCGAACTTCTCATACTCTGGTGAGTCTGTCCTAAAGCACACTTCCCTCACCACATTCAAAGGGTTTTGGACAGAAGTAGACAGTTTGGATGACCACATTACATGATCTGCCATTTGATGTTTTGGACGATATTGGCTGTGACATGGACTTAAATCAGAGTATCCAACCTGTCCAGAGTACATCATTTTTCTATCTTCTTTCCTCGACTGGGAAGACACTACCCAGATTGGGATTTCGTCTGAAGAAGTTGTAATGAACACAGACCATCCTATGGTCACCCGTATGGACGTCTGAGAGTAGGGTGCTGTATGCGACTCTTCATGTTTTCAACACAGTCCGTTCCAACAGCTTCCATGTTTTGACCTTCTCAAAACTGAAGAAGTCCATCCTAAAGCACACATACCTTACCAGTTTTGAAGCCTTTTGACAGAGTTAGGCAGTTTGGATGACCACATGGCGTGCTCCGCCATTCAAAGTTTTGGAAGGGTAAGTGCTGTGATCTGCACTTAACCATGATTATCCAACCTGCCCAGAGTCTGTCCTTGTATTATCTTCCTTACTCCGCTGGGAAGACAATGCCCAGAATGGGTGTCGGCCTGAAGAATTTTCACTGAACATAGACCTTCCTATGGTCACCGGTATGGACGTCCAAGACTAGGCCTTGTATATGAATCCTAATGTTTTAAACACCATCATTTCCAACAGCTTCCATGTTTTGGCCTTCTCAAAACTGTCACGAGTCCGTCCTAAAGCACACATACCTTACCAGTTTTGAAGCCTTTTCAACAGAGGTAGACAGTTAGGATGACCACATGTCATGCTCCGCTGTTCAAAGTCTTGGAAGGGTAAGGCCCATGGCCTGCACTTACCCATGATTATCCAACCTGGCCAGAGCCCGTCCTTGTTCTATCTTCTTTCCTCTACTGGGAAGACACTGCCACAAATGGGTCTTCACCTTCAGAAGTTTCACTGGAAGCAGACCTTCGAATGGTCCCTGAATGGACGTTGGAGACTAGGGCGAAGTATATAACTCATCATGTTACCAACATCATTAGGGGCAACAACTTCCATTTTCGACACTTTCGAAATTGTTGTGAGTCCGTCTTAAAGCACACTTCCCTCATTACATTTGAAGAGATTTTGACAGAGGTAGACTGGTTGACCACAAGTCTTGCTCTGCCATTCCATGTTTTGGAAACCTAAGGGCCATGGCCTACACTTAAATTAGATTATACAACCTGCCTAGAGTCCGTCATTTTTCTATCTTCTATCCTCATCTGGGAAGACACTGCCACGAATGGTTGTTTGCCTTCAGAAGTTTCACTGGATGCAGACCTACGAATGGTCAATAAATGGACGTCATAGTCTAGGGTGAAGTACACGACTCATCAGGTTACCAACACCATCAGGGACAACAGCTTCCATTTTCGACACTCTCAAAATTGTTGCGATACCGTCCTATAGCGCACTTCCCACAATATTTTTGAAGAGTTTTTGACAGAGGTTGTGGGTGACCAGTCTTGCTCTGCCATTCCATGTTTTGGAAACCAAAGGGCCATGGCCTACACTTAAATTTGATTATACAACAGGCCTAGAGTCCGTCCTTTTTCTGTCTTCTATCCTCAACTGGGAAGACACTGCCACGAATGGGTGTCTGCCTGAAGAAGTTTCACTGAACACAGATGTTCCTGTGGTCAAAGGTATGGAAATCCGAGACTAGGGACCTGTATGAGACTCTTCATGTGTTCAACACAGTCCGTTCCAACAGCTTCCATATTTCGACCCTCTCAAAACTGCCGGGAGTCCAACCAAACGCATACATCCCTTAACAAGTTTGAAGCCTTCTCAACAGAGGTAGACAGTTTGGATGGCCACAGGTCGTGCTGGGCCATTCCATGATTTGGACGCCTAGGGGCCGTGCCCTGCACTTAACCTTGAGGATCCCAGCAGCCCGGAGCTCTTTCTTGTTCTATATTATTCCCTCTGTTGGGGCCTCGTGCCTAGAAGGGGTTAACCCAATAGATCAACAGTTCTTGGGAACCTCTTCAACCGAGGACCTTCACAGGTGGCGAGCTATTTCTAGAGTGCCACTGTGTCTCCTTGGTGATTGATATGAGAATATTGGGAGGTTTGGCTTGTTGTCATTGCAGCTGCTGTCTCAAGACTAAGCTAATAAGGCTCCTGTGTTTTACAAATATTGAGTTATGGCCTGAGTGTCCAAACCATGAAGGTCAAGGCAGTCTGATATCTCTGCATGACCAGTTATTCCCAGGCTAAAATAGAAACTAGCACCAGATGCACAGGAGGTGATTCCCTTACTGTGTGGTATAAATCAGAACTCTGCAAAATAAACTTTGGCACTTGCTTGACACGTTCGCCGGTGTCCCTCCTGTTCCCCACATTCCCTTTCTTCATTCTCCTATCCTTCAACCTTGTTCCCTCTTGTCACGCTGGCCATGATATCCCTCAACTGGGAAGACATTGCCACGAGTGGTTGTAAGCCTGAAGAAGTTTCACTGAACAAAGACCTTCCTAGGGTCACCGGTATGGACGTCTGAAACTAGGGCCTTATACGCAACTCTTCATGTTTTCAACACAATCAGTTCCAACTGCTTCCATGTTTTCATTTCTCAAAACTGTCATAAATCCGTCCTAAAGCACACATCGCTTACCAGGTGTGAAGCCTTTTCAAGAGGTAGGCAGTTTTAATGACCAGATGTCGAGCTCTGCCATTCCATGTTTTGGAAGCCTAAGGGCCGTGGCTTGCATTTCAATCTGGGTATCCAACCTGACCAGAGTCCGTCCTTGTTCTATCTTCTTTCGTCAACTGGGAAGACACTGCCAGGAATGGGTGTCGCCCTGAAGAAGTGTCAGTGAACACAGACCTTCCTATGGTCAACTGTAGGGATGTCTGAGGCTAGGCCTTATATACGAATCTTTATGTTATCAGCACCGTCATTTCCAACATCTTCCATGTTTCCACCGTCACAAAACTGTTGCAAGTCCGTCCTAAAGCACACATGGCTTAACAGTTTTGAAGCCTTTTCCACAGAGGTAGACAGTTTGGATGACCACATATCGTGTTCTGCCATTCAAAGTTTTGGAAGGGTAAGGGCGGTGACCTGCACTTAACCATGATTATCCAACCTAGCCAGTGTCCATCCATTTTCTATCATCTTTCCTCTACTGGGAAGTCACTGCCACAAATGGGCTTTCGCCTTCAGAAGTTTCACTGGATGCAGAACTTCGAAGAGTTCCTGAATGGACATCGGAGACTAGGGCGAAGTATACAACTCATCATGTTACCAACATCAACAGGGACTACAGCTTCCATTTTCGACTTTCAAAATTGTTGCGAGTCCGTCCTAAATTACACCTCCCTCATTACATTTGAAGAATTTTTGACAGAGGTAGAATGGTTGACCACAAGTCATGCTCTGCCATTCCATATTTTGAAAACCAAAGGGCCATGGCCTACAATTAAATGAGATTAAATAACGGGCCTAGAGCCCGTCCTTTTTCTATCTTCTATCCTCAACTGGGAAGACACTGCCACGAATGGGTGTCCACCTGAAGAAGTTTCACTGAACGCAGACATTCCTATGGTCAAAGGTAAGGACATACGAGACTAGGACCCTGTATGCGACTCTTCATGTTTTCAACACAGTCCATTCCAACAGCATCCATGTTTCGTCCCGCTCAAAACTGTTGAGAGTCCGACCTAAAGCACACATCCCTTAACAGGTTTGAAGCCCTCTCGACAGAGATAGACAGTTTGGATGACCACAGGACAGGATTGGCCATTCCTGATTTGTACACCTAGGGGCCGTGGCCTGCACTTAACCCTGAGATTCCAAACAGCCCATACACCGTCCTTGTTCTATATTCTTCCCTCAACTGGGAAGACACTGCCACGAGTAGTGTAATCCTGAAGAAGTTTCCTTGAACAAAGACCTTTCTAGGGTCACTGTTATGGACGTTTGACACTAGGGCCCTATATGCAACTCATCATGTTTTCAACACAATCAGTTCCAACTGATTTCATGTTTCCACATTCTCAAAATTGTCACACATCCGTCCTAAAGCCCACATCTTAACCAGGTGTGAAGACTTTTCAACAGAGGTAGACAGTTTGGATGACCAGATGTCGAGCTCTGCCATTCCACATTTTGGAAGACTAACGGCAGTGGCCTGTACTTCAATCTGGGAATCCAACCAGCACAGATACCGTCCTTCTTCTATCTTCCTTCCTCAACTGGGAAGACACTGACAGGAATGGTTGTCGGCCTGAAAATGTGTGACTTAACTCAGAACTTCCTATGGTCACCAGCATGAACATCCGAAACTAGGCCTTGTATACGAATCTTCATTTTTTCAAATGTTTTTGGACCAAAGTGTCTTCATTCTCATTGGTTTCCATGAATTGTTTCAGTTCTTCTTTGATCTCGTGGTTGATCCAAGCATTCCTAAGCAAGGTGGTCTTTAGCTTCCAGGTGTTTGAGTTCCTTCAGAACTTTTCCCTGTGATTGAACTCCACTTTCAAAGCCTTGTAATCTGAGAATATGCAGGGAATAATCTCAGTCTTTTGGTATTGGTTGAGTCCTGATTTGTGACCCAGTTTGTGGTGTATTCTTGAGAAAGTTCCATGTGCACTTGAGAAGAATGAGTATTCTGTTGTTTTAGGGTGGAATGTTCTGTATATATCTTTGAGGTCCATCTGGTCCAATGTGCCATTCAATGCTCTTGTTTCTTTATTGATTTTCTGCTTCGATGATCTATTTCTGAGAGAGGCATGTTAAGATCTCCTAGTACTAATGAATTCATATCAATATGACTCTTTATCTTGATTAACAGTTTTATTATGCAATTGGCTGCTCTCATATTGGGGGCATAGATATTTACAATTGTTAGATCATCTTGTTGGATAGTCCCTTTAAGAATTATGTAGTGTCCTTCTGTATCTCTGACTACAGTCTTTAGTTTAAAATCTAATTTATCTGATATGAGAATCACTACCCCGGCCTTCTTTTGAGGCCCATTGGCATGAAAGATGCTTCTCCATCCCTTCATATTCAGTCTGGGTGTATCTTTAGGTTCAAAATGGGTCTCTTGTAGACAACATGTGGATGGGTCCTGTCGTTTTATCCAATCTGCAACACTGTGCCATTTTATGGGCACATTTAGGCCATTCATGTTGTGAGTGATTATTGATAGATATGTTTTTATTGACATCGTGTTAATTTTAAAGTCTTTCTTTCTGTAGATTATCTCTATATTTCTGTGCAGTGCTATTCTTAGGATTTTTCCTCTTTTATAGAGCCCCCCTTAATATTTCCTGCAGTGTCAGCTTGGTGGTTGCATAGTCTTTTAAGCTTTGCCAGTCTTGGAAACTCTTTATCTCTCCATCCATTTTGAATGTCAGTCTTGCTGGATAAAGTATTCTTGGCTGCATGTTCTTCTCATTTAGTGCCCTGAATATATCTTGCCAGCCCTTTCTGGTTTGCCAGGTCTCTGTGGACAGGTCTGATGTTATTCTGATCGGCTTTCCTCTGTAAGTAAGGAGCCTCTTTGTCCTAGCGGCTTTCAAGAGATTATATCTACAATTATGATTCCTCAACTTGGCTATCAGATGCATTGATATATTTTTGGAATCTATAATCTTGGGTGGAGACCATTCGGCCTCTAGTACATGAACGCTGGTTCCATTCACGACATTGGGAAAATTTTCATGAAGAACTTGTTCCACTATATCTTCTAGACTTCTTTCTTTCTCCTCCCCTTCAAGGATTCTAATAATTCTGACATTGGAACGTTTAATGGCATCATTTATTTCCTTGATTCTGTTTTCGTGGCTTCTAAACTGCTTGTTCCAGGCTTCCTCCTGATCCTTTCTATCTGTCCTCCAGATCACTAATTCTATCTTCTGTCTCAATTACCCTAGCTTTTAGAGAATTTAGATTAGATTAGAACTCATTGAGAACATAGTTAACCTCATGTCTGGTAGCTTTCACCTCTGCCCTAACATTGTGAACATCATCTCTGGTCGCTTTCAGTTGTGCCCTGATCAATTCCGTTTGGTCATCCATGGCTTTCTCCAACCTAGCTATTGCCTGGATAGTTGTTAGCCTGAATTCTCTTTCCGACATATTATCTATGTTGATAGCCTTTAGCTCTGTTGCAGAAGGTCCATCCTCTCTATTTTTCTTCTGCTGGGCATTCCTCCTCCTAGTCATTTTGGTGAGAGATGGCTGAATGGATTTAGCTAGATGTATGGTACGTGGTGCAGTCAAGGTGCACCCTGGAACACTTCTGAGCAATCAGTATTCCCCACCCAAACAAGAGTAAAAATAAAAGAAAAAGAAAAAGAGAGAGAGAGAGAGACAGGAAAGAAAGGGAAGATAAAAGAGAAGGTTCAGCTCAAATGGGCCCCAAGGTAAGATTTATGAAGTATACAAACAAAAACAAAAAGACTGATAAAATCATATAACAAGAGAAAATATATATATATATAAGCAAATAAAGGAAGAACCTCTTCAACAGGAACCCCAAGTGTAAGATTTATATACTATCAGGACAAACACAAAAACAGAAACACTGGTGGAAGAAAAAATGGAGAGTGGTTATAAATTCTCAGTGTGGGCAAGGAAGGTTGTTTTGATTCTTCCTGGATGTATCTTGATATCTTTGTTAAAGGACTCAACATTTCTAAGATAAAGGGGGATTAAAAATTGGTTTACCTATAGGGGTAGTATTGATTGGGGTAAGGGGATTACTTTGAAGTTTAACTCTATATGAATATTAGAAAATAAAAATAAAAAAGGAATAAACTAGACTAAACGAAACAAAAATTGTAAAAAAAGAAATTTAAAAAATGGAAATGCAAAAGAAAAACACAGGTGTATGTATCAAAAAGTTCAGGTTAGAAGGTTATTATGGAATTTGATGTACTGGACAGCTCACTGTGATGGTAAATAGGTTAAAAAATTATCTATATAAAAAAATGAGCCAGAATAGTGGAAACAAATTAAAAATAAAAGTTGTCCTATGAAGTAGTAGTGGTTGTTCTCTTGAAGTCTTTTTTTTTTTTTCTTTCCTGGTTGGTTTTCTGGGGGAGGGGCCTCCCACGTGGGTTTTCAGTCAATGATGTTCTCTGAGTTAAGTCCTCCCACCCCCCTCAAAGGGGTGGGCTCTGAAGAAACTGTTTTTTTTTTTTTTTCAGGCTTTTGTTCTCTGGAGGTTTTATGTTTGTTCACTTTTTTCTTCTTCTTCTTCTCTCACCTTGACCACTTTTGATGGTTTTTGTAGGCTTAGAGGAAAGCAAACTGCACCCTGACCTCCTCTCAGAAAGAAGCCTCAGTCTGCTCTTCTGTGGGTGTTGAAGAGCCCATATAAATTCCCCCTTGGCTGCTGTCAGAGCAGGTTCTGAGTCGCGGTCCCTGGGGACATGGGATCTTCTGCTTGTACCCAAAACCAGTGTAGCGGCCGTGGTCTGAGCAGCTCCAGACCAGCAGAGAGGTTCCAAGCAGTAATGGCGCACTGAGTTTGTCCCGCTGGCCCGGGCTGGGAGTGCCTGGTCTTTCTGGGTCTTAGATGCCCGACTTGTGCACAACTCTGGGGAGGTTGTGGGTCGCTCATGCCTGTCTCAGGTTCTGCGAGCAGAGCGCAGGTCTGAAAGCACCAGGCTGGGCCTTTGCGCACTTCTCTCAGGGGAGAGTTTGGGGCGCACGTCTCAGGCTCTGAAACAATGGTGCGAGTCTAAGAGCGCCAGGTAGGCCTTTTCGCACCTCTCTCAGGGGAGGTTGAGGGGTGCGTGTGTCTCAGGCTCTGTAGCAGGGCTGGGCGTTCTGCCCTGTGGCATTGCTCCCAGCCCCTCACAGGAGCCAGACCCCACACATCTCGGTTGCACTGGCGGCTCAGGGACCAAGACCTGATTTCTCCACAGCACTCTCTCTGGCTCAGAGCCAGGGGAGGCTGTCCTGGGTCCGGGGACTTAAACCTCTGTCCCTAGCCGCCCTGATTCCCACAATTTCCCCCCCTGCAATCCTTTGCTCTTTTTGAGTGCTTTCAACTAATTCCCAAGTTAATACTGGTCCCAGATGCTGGGCACTCCCAGATAGGGGTATTACTTTCCAATCAGTCGCCTCTGGTGTCTCCCTCCCCCTTTGGTTTATCTTCCGATATCAGTCCAATGTTCCCACTCTGCTTTACCTGCCCACTGGTGTCTTCTGTCCCTGTAGAGATCCAAGCGTGTATAATTCTGATCTCAGTCTGATTTCATGGGTGATCGGAGTTCTTTGGTAGGTAATCAGTTCACATTAGGGTACAGGTTGAAAAGGCGCCTCCTCCTACTTCCCCGCCATCTTGTCTCAACACCTTACCAGTTTTGAAGCATTTTTGAAAGAGGTAGAGAGTTTGGATGACCAGATGTCGAGCTCTGCCATTCCATGTTTTGGAAGCCTAAAAAGCC
Source organism: Lontra canadensis (assembly GCF_010015895.1). Taxonomy (NCBI): domain Eukaryota; kingdom Metazoa; phylum Chordata; class Mammalia; order Carnivora; family Mustelidae; genus Lontra; species Lontra canadensis. The sequence goes on from NW_022631014.1 coordinate 25,455,781, forward strand.
GTTGCCTGCACTTAAGTTAGATAATACAACCTGCCAAGAGTCCTTCCTTTTTCTATCGTCTATTCTCAACTGGGAAGACACTGCCACGAATGGGTGTCCGCCTGAAAAAGTTTCACTGAACACAGACCTTCCTATGGTCAAAGGTATGAACATCCGAGACTGGGGCACTATATGCGCCTCTTCATGTTTTCAACACACTCCTTTCCAACAGGTTCCATGTTTCGACCCTCTGAAAACTGTCGAGAGATGGACCAAAAGCACACATCCCTTAACAGGTTTGAAGCCTTCTTGACAGAGGTATACATTTTGGAAGACCACAGGTAGTGATCTGCCATTCCATGTTATGGACGACTGGGGTGGTGGCTTGCACTTAACCCCGAGGATCCAACCAGCCCAGAGCCCGTCCTTGTTCTATATTCTACCCTCAACTGGGAAGACACTGCCAGGAATGGGTGTAAGCCTGAAGAGGTTTACTGAACAAATACTTCCCAGGTTCACCGGTAGGGACATCTGAGACAAGGACCCTATAAGTGATTCTTGTTTTCAACACAATCATTTCCAACTGCTTCCATGTTCCCACATTCTCAAAACTGTCACAAGTTGGTCCTAAAGCACACAACCCTTACCAGGTGTGAAGCCTTTTCGACAGTTAGACAGTTTGGATGAGCAGATGTCGAGCTCTGCCATTCCATGTTTTGGAAGCCTAAGGGCCGTGGCCTATACTTCAATTTGGGTATCCAACCTGCCCAGAATCCGTCCTTGTTCAAACTTCTTTCCTCAACTTGGAAGACACTTCCAGGAATGCGTGTTATCCTGTAGAAGTGTCACTGAACACAGACCTTCCTATGGTAACTGGTTTGGACATCCAAGACTAGGCCTTGTATACGAATTTTTGTTTTCAACAACGTCATTTGGAAAAGCTTCCATCTTTCATCCTTCTCAAAACTATCATGAGTCCTTACTGAAGCATACATGCCTTACCAGTTTGAAACCTTTTCAACAGAGGTAGACAGTTTGGATGTCCACATGTCATACTCCGCCAAATAAAGTTTTGGAAGGGTAAGGGCTGTGACCTGCACTTAACCATGATTATCCAACCTGCCCAGAGACCGTCCTTGTTCTAACTTTTTTCCTATACTGGGAAGACACTGCCACGAATGGGTGTTGGCCTTCAGAAGTTTCCCTGGATGCAGACCTTTGAATGGTCACTGAATGGACATCGGTGACTAGGGTGAAGCATACGAATCATCATGTTACCAACACCATCAAGGACAACAGCTTCCATGTTTCGACCCTGTAAAAACTGTCACAAGTCCATCCTAAAGCACACATCCCTTACCAGTCTGTAAGCCTTTCAACAGACAATGACAGTTTGGATGACCAGATGTCCATCTCTGCCATTCCATGTTTTAGAAGCCTAAGTGCCGTGGCCTGCACTTCATTCTGGGTATCCAACCTTCCCAGAGTCCTTCCATGTTCCACCTTCTTTCCTCAACTGGGAAGATCTGCCAGGAATGGGTGTCAGCCTGAAGAAGTGTCACTGAGCATAGAGCTTCCTACGGTCACTGGTATGGATGTACGTGACTAGGCCTTGTATAGGAATCTTCATGTTTTCAACACCGTCATTTCCAAGCTCCATGTTTCGATCTTCTCAAAACTGTCGTGAGTACGTCCTAAAGCACACATGCCTTACCAGATTTGAAGCCTTTTCCACAAGGTAGACAGTTTGGATGACCACATGTGCTCCTCCATTCAAAGTTTTGGAAGGGTAAGGGCCGTGGCCTGCACTTAACCATGATTATCCAACCTGCCCAGAGTCCGTCCTTGTTCTATCTTCTTTCCTCAACTGGGAAGACGCTGCCAGGAATGGGTTTGGCCTGAAGAAGTGTCACTGAACACAGACCTTCCTACAGTCACCGGATGGACGTCCTAGACTTGGCCTTGTATAAGAATATTTATGTTTTCAATGCCATCATTTCCAACAGCTTCCATGTTTCGTCTTTCTCAAAACTGTTGCCTGTCCATCCTAAAGCTCACATGACTTACCAGTTTTGAGGACTTTTAAACAGAGGTAGACAGTATGGAGGACCACATGTCATGCTCCGCCATTCCAAGTTTTGGAAGGGTAAGGGCCGTGGCCCGCTCTTAACCATGATTATTCAACTGGCCTAGTGTCCATTATTGTTCTATCTTCTTTCCTCTACTGGGAATACACTGCCACGAATGGGTATTCGCCTTCAGAAGATTCACTGAACACAAACCTTCCTATGGTCAGAGGTATGGAAATCCGAGACTTGGGCCCTGTATGTGCCTCTTCATGTTTCCCACACAATCTGTTCCAACAGCTTCCGTGTTTCGACACTCTCAAAACTGTTCGAGAGTACGACTTAAAGCACACATCCCGTAACAGGTTTGAAGCCTTCTTGACAGAGGTAGACAGTTTGGATGATCGCAGGTCGTGATCTGCCATTCCATCTTTTGTATGCTTAGGGGCAGTGGCCTGCACGAACCCTGAGTACCCAACCAACCTGGAGCCTGTCCTTATGCTATATTCTTCCCTCAACTGGGAAGGCACTGCCATGAGTGGTTGTAATCCAGAAGGTCTGTCCTAAAGCACACAATCCCTTAAGAGGTGTGAAGCCTTTTTGACAGAGGTAGACAGTTTGGATGACCAGATGTCAAGCTCTGCCATTCCATGTTTTGGAAGCCTAAGGGTCGTAGCCTGCACTTCAATCTGGGAATCCAACCTGCCCAGAGTCCGTCCTTGTTCCAATTTCTTTCCTCAACTGGGAAGACACTGCTAGGAATGGGTGTTGGCCTGAAGAAGTGTCACTGAACACAGACCTTTTTATGGTCACTTGTATGGACGTCCGAGACTAGGCCTTGTATACGAACCTTCATGTTTTCAACACCGTCATTTCCAACAGCTTCCATGTTTTGATCTTCTCAAAACTGTCACGAGTCAGCACTCTAGCACAAATGCCTTACCAGGTTTGAAGCTTTTTCGATAGAGGTAGACAGTTTGGATGACCACATGTCGTGCTCCACCATTCAACTATTTGGAAGGGTAAGGGTCATGGTCTGCACTTAACCATGATTATCCAACCTGCCCAGAGTCCGTCGTTGTTCCATCTTCTTTCCTAAACTGGGAAGACACTGCCAGGAATAGGTGTCCTCCTGAAGAAGTGTCACCAAACACAGAATTTCCTATGGTCAAAAGTATGGACATACAAGACTGGGGCCCTATAAGCATCTCTTCATGTTTACAACACAGTTGGTTCCAAAAGCTTCCATGTTTTGACCCTATCAAAACAGCCGAGAATCCTTCCTAAAGAACACATCCCTTACCAGGTGTGAAGCCTTTTCGAAAGAAGTAGACAGTTTGGATGACCAGATGTCGATCTCTGCCATTCAATGATTTGGAAGCCTAAGGACCTTGGCCTGTACTTCAATCAGTGTATGTAACTTGCCCAGAGTCCGTCCTTGTTACAAATTCTTCCTCTACTGGGAAGACACTGCCATGAATGGGTGTCCGTCTGAAGAAGTTTCACTAAACACAGACTTTCCTATGGTCAAAGGTATGGACATACGAGACTGGGGCCCTATATGTGTCTCTTCATGTTTTCAACACAGTCGGTTCCAACAGCTTCCATGTTTCGACCCTCTCAAAACTGCCAGAGAGGCCGACCTAAAGCACACATCCCTTAACAGGTTTGAAACCTTCTCGACAGAGGTAGACAGAATGGATGACCACAGGTCGTGATATGCCATTCCATGTGTTGGACGCCTCAGGGCCGTGGACTGCACTTGACCGAGTACAGAAGCAGCCCGTCCTTGTTTTACATTCTCCCCTCAACTGGGAAGACACGGCCACGAGTGGTTGTAAGCCTGAAGAAGTTTCACTGAACAAAGCCCTTCCTAAGTTCACCGGTATGGACGTCAGAGACTATCGCCATATAGGCAACTCTTTATGTTTTCAAAACAATCAGTTCCAACTCCTTCCATGTTTCCACCTTCTCAAAACAGTCATAAGTCCGTCCTAAAGCACACATCCCTTACCAGGTATGAAGCCTTTAGACAGAAGTAGACAGTTTGGATGACCAGATGTCAATCTCTGCCATTCCATGTTTTGGAAGCCTAAGGCCCGTGGTCTGCACTTCAATCTGGATTTCTAACCTGCCCAGAGTACGTCCTTGTTCCAACTTCTTTCCTCAACTAGGCAGACAATGACAGGAATGGGTTTCCGCCTGAAGAAGTGTCACTGAACACAGACCTTTCTCTGGTCACCGGTATGGACGTCTGAGACTAGGCATTTTATACGAATCTTCATGTTTTCAACACCGTTATTTCCATCAGCTTCCATATTTCGACCTTCTCAAAACTGTTGTGAGTCCGTCCTAAAGCACACATGCCTTACCAGTTTGGAAGCCTTTTCGACAGAGGTAGACCGTTGGGATGACCACATGTCATGCTCCGCCATTCAAAGTTTTGGAAGGGTAAGGGCTGTGGCCAGCACTTATCCATGATTATCCAACCTGCCCAGAGTCCGTCCTTTTTCGACCTTATTTCCTCTACTGGGAAGACACTGCCACGAATGGGTGTTCACCTTCAGAAGTTTCTATGGTCACAGACCTTCGAATGGTCACTGAAAGACCGTCGGAGACACTGGCAAAGTATATGACACATCATGTTACCAACACCATCAGGGACAACAGCTTCCATTTTCAAAACTCTCAAAACTGTTATGAGTCCGTCCAAAAGCACACTTCTCTCATTACGTTTGAAGAATTTTTGACAGAGGTAGACTGGGAGAACACAAGTCTTGCTCTGCCATTCCTTGTTTTGGAACCCTAAGGGCCATGGTCTACATTTCAATTAGATTTTACAACCTGCCTGGAGTCCTACCATTTTCTATCTTCTATCTTCGACTGGGAAGACACTGACATGAATGGGTGTCCGTCTGAAGAAGTTTCACTAAACACAGACTTTCCTATGGTCAAAGGTATGGACATACGAGACTGGGGCCCTATAAGCATTTCTTCATGTTTTCAACACAGTCGGTTCTAACTGCTTCCATGTTTCGACCCTCTCAAAACTACCAGAGAGGCCGACCTAAAGCACACATCCCTTAACACGTTTGAAACCTTCTTGACAGAGGTAGACAGTCTGGATGACCACAGGTCGTGATCTGCCATTCCATGTGTAGGACGCCTCAGGGCAGTGGCCTGCACTTGACCCTGAGTATCGAAGTAGCCCAGAGCCCGTCCTTGTTCTATATTCTTCCCTGAACTGGGAAGACACTGCCACGAGTGGTTGTAAGCCTGAAGAAGTTTCACTGAAAAAAGACCTTCCTAAGGTCACCGGTATGGACGTCTGAGTCTAGGGCCTTAAAGGAGAACTTTTACGTTTTCAATACAATCAGTTCTAACAACTTCCATATTTCCACATTCTCAAAACAGTCATTATTCCGTTGTAAAGCACACATCCGTTACCAGGTGTGAAGCCTTTTTGACAGAAGTAGACAGTTTGGATGACCTGATGTTGAGCTCTGCCATTCCATGTTTTGGAAGCCTAAGGGCCGTGGTCTGCACTTCAATCTGGGTTTCCAACCCGCCCAGGGTTCGTCCTTGTTCCAATTTCTTTCCTCAACTGGGAAGACAATGCCAGGTATTGGTTTCCACCTGAAGAAGTGTCACTGAGCACAGACTTTTCTTCGGTTACCAGTATGGACGTCCGAGACTAGGCCTTTTATACAAATCTTCATGTTTTCAACACCGTTATTGCCATCAACATCCATATTTCGACTTTCTCAAAACATTCACGAGTCCGTTCTAAAGCACACATGCCTTACCAGTTTGTAAGCCTTTTCGCCAGAGTTAGACAGTTGGGATGACCACATGTCATGCTCCGCCATTCAATGTTTTGGAAGGGTAAGGGCCGTGGCCTGCACTAATCCATGATTATCCAGCCTACCCAGTGTCCGTCCTTTTTCTACCTTTTTTCGTCTACTGGGAAGACACTGCCACGAATGGGTGTTCGCCTTCAGATGTTTCTCTGGACACAGACCTTCGAACGGTCAGTGAATGGCCGTCAGAGACTAGGGCGAAGTATATGACTCATCATGTTACCAACACCATCAGGGACAACAGCTTCCATGATTCGACAATCTCAAAATTGTCAAGAGTAAGACCTAAAGCATACGTCCCTTAACAGGTTTGAATGCTTCTCGACAGAGGTAGACAGTTTTGATGACCGCAAATCGAGATCTGCCATTCCATGTTTTGGACGCCTAAGGGCCGTGGCCAGCACTTAACCCTGAGTATCGAAGCAGCCTGGGGGCCCGTTCTTGTTCTATATTCTTTAGGGAACTGGGAAGACTCTGCCATGAGTGTTTGTAAACCTGAAGACGTTTCACTGAACAAAGACCTTCCTAAGGTCACCACTATGGATGTCTGAGACTTGGGCCCTATTCGCGACTCTTCCTGTTTTCATCAGAAGCCGTTCCAATTGCTTCCATTTTTCCACCTTCTCAAAACTGTCACAAGGTCGTCCTAAATCACCCATCCCTTACCAGGTGTGAAGCCTTTTCAACAGAAATAGACAGTCGGGATGACCAGATGTGGAGCTCTGCCATTCAATGATTTGGACGCCTGAGGGCCTTGGCCTGTACTTCAATCTGTGTGTCCAACCTGCCCAGAGTCCATCCTTGTTCCAACTTCTTTCCTCAACTGGGAACACACTGCCAGGAATGGGTGTCAGCCTGAAGAGGTGTCACTGAACACAGACCTTCCTACGGCCACTGATATGGACGTCCAAGACTAGGCCTTGTATATGAATTATTATGTTTTCAACACCGTCATTTCCAACAGCTTCCATGTTTCGACCTTCTCAAAACTGTCGCAAGTCCATCCCAAAGCACAAATGCCTTACCAGTTCTGAAGCGTTTTCCACAGAGGTAGACAGTTTGGAAGACCACATGTCCTGCCTCACACTTCAACATTTTGGAAGGGTAAGGGCCGTGGCCTGTACTTAACCATGATTATCCAAACTGCCCAGAGTCCGTCCATGTTTTATCTTCTTTCCCCTACTGGGACGACACTGCCACGAATGGGTGTTCGCCTTCAGAATTTTCACTGGACGCAGATCTTCGAATGGTCACTGAATGGACGTCAGAGATTCAGGCGAACTCTACGACTCCTCATATTAACAACACCATCAAGGACAACAGCTTCCATTTCCAACAATCTCAAAACCATTGCGAGTCCGTCCTAAAACAGACTACCTTCATTAAGTTTGTAGAGTTTTTGACAGTGGTAGTCTGGATGACCACAAGTCTTGCTCTGCCATTCCATGTTTGGGAAACCTAAGGGCTGTGGCCTACACTTAAATGAGATATTACAACCTGTCTTGAGTCCGTCCTTTATCAATCTTCTCTCCTTAACTGGGAAGACACTGCCACGAATGGGTGTCTGCCTGAAGAAGTTTCACTGAACACAGACCTTCTTATGGTCAAAGGGATGAACATCCGAGACTAGGACCCTGTATGTGACTCTTCAGGTTTTCAACACAGTCCATTCCAACACCTTCTATGTTCCGACCCTCTCAAAACTGTTGAGAGTCCGACCTAAAGCACACATCCCTTTACATGTTTGAAGCCTTCTCGACAGAGGTAGACAGTTTGGATGACCACAGTTTGTGATCTGCCATTCTGTGTTTAGGACGCCTAATTGCCGTGGCCTGCACTTATCCCTGAGGATCCAACCAACCCGGAGCCCGGCCTTGTTCTATATTCTTCCCTCAACTGGGAAGACACTGCCACGAATAGGTGTCTGCCTGAAGAAGTTTCACTGAACACAGGCCTTCCTATGGTCAAAGGTATGGACATCCGAGACTAGGGCCCTGTATGAGACCCTTCATGTTTTCAACACAGTACGTTCCAACAGCTTCCATGTTTCGACCCTCTCAAAACTGTCGAGTGTCCAACCTAAAGCACACATCCCTTAACAGGTTGGAAGCCTTCTCCCCAGAGGCAGACAGTTTGGATGACCACAGGTCGTGATCGGCCATTCCGTGTTTTAAACGCCTAAGGGCCATGTCCTGTACTTAACCCTTAGGACCCAACCAGCCCCGAGACTGTCCTTGTTTTATTTTCTTCCCTGAACTGGGAAGACACTACCACAACTGGGTCTAAGCCTGAAGAAGTTTCTCTGCACAAAGACCTTCCTAGTGTCTCCAGTATGGACGTCTGAGACTAGGGCCCTATTCGCGACACCTCATGTTTTCAACACAATCAGTTACAATTGCTTCTATGTTTCAACCTTCTCAAAACTGTCCCAAGTCCATCCTAAAGAACACATCCCTTTACCAGGTTTGAAGTCTTTTTGAAAGAGGTAGACCGTTTGGAAGACCAGATGCCAAGCTCTGCCATTCCATGTTTTGGGAGCCCAAGGGCTGTGGCCTGCACTTCAAACTGGGTATCCAACCTGCTAAGAGTCCGTCCTTGTTCTATCTTCTTTCCTCAACTTGGAAGACACTGCCAGGAATGGGTGTCGGCCTGAAGATGTGTCACTGAACACAGACCTTCCTACAGACACCAGTATGGACGTCCGAGGCTAGGCCTTGTATACGAATCTTCATGTTTTCTACAGTCATTTCCAGCAGCTTCCATGTTTCCGCCTTCTCAAAACTGTCTCTAGTCTGTCTTAAAGCATTCACGCCTTACCAGTTTTGAAGCCTTTTCGACAGAGGTAGACAGTTGGGATGACCACAAGTCGTGCTAGGCCCTTCAAATTTTGGAAGGGAAAGGGCTGTGGCCTGCACTTAACCATGATTATCCAACCTGCGCAGAGTCCATCCTTGTTCTTTCTTCTTTCCTCTACTGGCAAGACACTGTCACGAATTGTTTTTCGCCTTCAGAAGTTTCACTGGATGCAGGCTTTCGAACGGTCATTGAATGGACGTCGGAGACTAGGGCGAAGTATACGACTCATCATGTGACCAACACCATCAGGGACAACAGCTTCCATTTCCAACTTTCTCAAAACTGTTGTGAGTCCGTCCTAATGCACACTTTCCCAATTACAATTGAAGTGTTTTTGGCGGAGGTAGAGTAGATGACCACAAGTCTTGCTCTGCCATTTCATGCTTTGGAAACTTAGGGGCCACTGACTACACTTAAATTAGATTATACAACCTGCCTAGAGTCCGTTATTTTTCTATCTTCTATCCTCAACTGGGAAGACACTGCCATGAATGGGTGTCACCTGAAGACATTTCACTGAACACAGACATTCCTATGGTCAAAGCTATGGACATCTAAGACTAGGGCCCTATATGCAACTCTATGTTTTCAAAACCTTCCTTTCCAACAGCTTCCATGTTTCGATGCTCTCAATACTATCGAGAGTCTGATCTAAAACACACATCCCTTAGCAGGTCTGAAGCCTTCTGGACAGAGGTAGACAGTTTGGATGAACACAGTCCGTGATCTGCCATTCCATGTATCGGATGCCTAAGGGCGTGGCATGCCCTTAGCACTGAAGATCCAAACAGGCCAGAGCCCGTCCTTGTTCTATATTCTTCCATCAACTGGGAAGACACTGGCATGAATGGGTGTAAGGCTGAAGAAGTTTCACTGAATACAGACCTTCCCTGGTCACCAGTAGGGACGTCTGAGACTAGGGCCTTATACGCAACTCTTCCTGTTTTCAACACAATCAGTTCCAACTGATTCCATGTTTCCACCTTCTCAAACAGGTCACAAGTCCGTCCTAAAGTACACATCCCTTACCAAGTTTGAAGTCTTTTCGACAGAGGAAGACAGTTTGGATGACGTGATGTCGAGCTCTGCATTCCATATTTTGGAAGCTTAAAAGCCGTGTCCTACACTTCAATCTTGGTATCCAACATGCGCAGAGTCCATCCTAATTGTATCTTCTTTCTTCAACTGGGAAGACTCTGCCAGGAATGGGTGTCGGCCTGAAGACGTGTCAATGAACACAGACCTTCCTAAGGGCACCGATATGGACTTCTTAGACTAGGCCTTGTATACGAATCTTCATGTTTTCAACACCATCATTTCCAACAGATTCCATGTTTTGACCTTCTCAAAAATGTCACAAGCCCGTCCTAAAAACATATGCCTTACCATATCTGAAGGCTTTTTGACAGAGGTAGACAGTTTGGATGACCACATGTCGTGCTCTGCCATTCAGAGTTTTGGAAGGGTAAGGGCCGTGGCCTGCACTTAACCATCATTATACAGGCTGCCCAGAGTCCGTCCTTGTTCTATCTCCTTTCCTCTATGGGGAAGACACTGCCACGAATGGTGTTCACCTTGAGAAGTTTCACTGAATGCAGACCATCAAATCATCCCTGAATGCACGTTGGAGACTAGGGCGAAGTATACGACTCATCATGTTACCAACACCATCAGGGACAACAGCTTCCATTTTCGACACTCTCAAAACTGTTGTGAGTCCATTGGATAATCATGGTTAATAGCAGGTCATGGCCCTTACCCTCCAAAACTTTGAATGGCAAAGCATGACAAGTGGACATACAAACTGTCTACATCTGTCAAAAAGACTTCAAAATGGTAAGGCATGTGCCTTTAGGATGGACTCGCCACAGTTTTGAGAAGGTCGAGACATGGAATCTGTTGTAAATACGGTGTTGAAAACATGAAGATTAGTATACAAAGCCTAGCCTATGACGGCCATACCGGTGACCATAGGAAGGTATGTGTTCAGTGACACTTCTTCAGGCCGACACCCATTCTTGGCAGTGTCTTCCAAGTTAAGGAAACAAGAAGAACAATGATGAACTCTGGGGAGGTTGGATAACCAGAGTAAAGTGCAGTCCATGGTCCTTAGGCTTCTGAAGCATGGAATGACATAACTCGACATCTACTCATCCAATCTGTATTCCTCTGTTGAAAAGTCTTCAAACCAAGTAAGGGTTGTGTGCTTTAGGAAGGACTGGTGACAGTTTTGAGAAGGTGGAAACACGGAAGCAGTTGGAACTGATTGTGTTGAAAACAGGAAGAGTCGCGTATAAGGCCCTAGTCTCAGACGTCCCTACTGGTGACCAGGGAAGGTCTATATTCAGTGAAACTTCTTCAGGCTTACACCATTTCGTGGCAGCATCTTCCCACTTGAGGGAAGAATATAGAACAAGACAGACTCTGGCCTGTTTGGATACGCATTGTTAAGTGCATGCCACAGCCCCTAGGCCTCCAAAACATGGAATGGCAGATCACAGACTGTGTTCATCCAAACTGTCTGCCTCTGTGGAGAGGGCCTCAAACCTGTTAAGGGATGTGAGCTTTAGGTCGGACTCTCGACAGTTTTAAGATTGTCGAAACATGGAAGCCTTTGGAACGGACTGTGTTGAAAATATGGTTTCCCATCCATGGCCCTAGTCTCGGATGCCCATACCTTTGCCCATAGGAAGGTCTGTGTTCAGTGAAATTTCTTCAAGCAGACACCCATTCATGGCACTCTATTCCCAGTTGAGGATAGAAGATCGAAAAAGGTCGGACTCAGGAATGGTTGTATAATCTGATTTAAGTGTAGGCCATGGACCTTAGGTTTCCAAAAC
>NW_022631014.1:25470381-25539927 GCF_010015895.1 Lontra canadensis
CCAAAACATGGAAGGCAGAGCAAGACTTGTTGTCACCCAGTCTACCTCTGTTAAAACTCTTCAAACGTAATGAGGGACATGTGCTTCAGGATGGACTCAAAACAGTTTTGAGAGTGTCTAAATGGAAGTTTTTGTCCCAGATGGTGTTAGTAATATGATGAGTCGTATACTTTGCCCAAGTCTCTGATGTCCATTCAGTGACCAATCGAAGGTCTGCGTCCAGTGAAAGTTCGGAAGGCGAAAACTCTTTTATTGCAATGTCTTCCCAGTAGAGGAAAGAAGATAGAACAAGGACGGACTCTGGGCAGCTTGGATAATCATGGTAAAGTGAAGGCCAGGGCCCTTTTCCTTCCAAAACTTTGAATGGCAGATCACGACATGTGGTCATCCCAACTGACTACCTCTGCCGAAAAGGCTTCAGAATTGGAAAGGCATGTTTCCTTTAGGATAGACTCGCGACAGTTTTGAGAAGGTCGAGACATGGAAGCTGTTGGAAATGACGGTGTGGAAAACATGAAGATTCGTATACAATGCCTAGCCTCGGACGTCCATACCGGTGAAGGTAGGAAGGTCTGTGTTCAGTGACACTTCTTCAGGCCGACACCCATTCCTGGCAGTATCTTCCCATTTGAGGAAAGAAAATAGAACAAGGACGATCTCTGGGCATTTGTATACCCAGATTGAAGGCAAGCCACGGCCCTTAGGTTTCCAAAGCATGGAATGGCAGAGCTCGACATCTGGTCATCCAAACGGTCTTCCTCTGTCTAAAAGGCTTCAAACCAAGTAAGGTTGGTGTGCTTTAGGACGGACTGGTGGCAGTTTTGAGAAGGTGGAACCATGGAAGCAGTTGGAACAGATTGTGTTGAAAAGAGGAAGAGTCGTGTATAGGGCCCTAGTCACAGACGTCCCTACAGGTGTCCCTAGGAAGGTGAGTGTTCAATGAAACTTCCTCAGGCTTACACCCATTTGCGGCAGTGACTTCCCAGTTGAGGCAAGTATATCGAAAAAGGACGGGCTCTGGCCTGTTTGGATCCTCAGGGTTAAGTGCAGGCCACCTCCCTTAGGCGTCCAAAACATGGAATGGCAGATCCCGAACTGTGTTCATCCATACTGCCTGCCTCTGTGGATGAAGATTCAAACCTGTTAAGGGATGTTTGCTTTAGTTTGGACACTCGACAGTTTTGAGAGGGTCGAAACATGGAAGCTGCTGGAACAGACTGTGTTGAAAACAAGAAGCGTCGTATCCAGGGCCCTAGTCTCGGATGTCCATACCTTTGACCATAGGAAGGTCTGTGTTCAGTGAAATTTCTTCACGCAGACACCATTCTTAGCAGCGTCTTCCCAGTTGAGGATAGAAGATCAAAAATTGACGGACTCAAGACAGGTTTCATAACATGATTTAAATATAGGCCATGACCTTAGGTTTCCAAAACATGGAAGGCAGAGCAAGACTTGTTGTCACCCAGTCTACCTCCATCAAAAACTCTTTAAATGTAATGAAAGATTTGTGGTTAGGACGGACTTGCAACAGTTTTTATGGTGTCGAAAATAGAAGCTGTTTTCCCAGAGGTGTTAGTAATATAATGAGTCGTATATTTTGCCCTAGTCTCCAACTTCCATTCAGTGACCAATCGAATGTCTGCATCCAGTGAAACTTCTGAAGGCGAACACCCATTCATTGCAGGGTCTTCCCAGTAGAGGAAAGAAGATAGAACAAGGACGGACTCTGGGCAGCTTGGATAATCATGGTTAAATGCAGGCCACGGCCCTTACCCTTCCAACACTTTGAATGGCAGAGCACGAAATGTGGGCATCCAAACTGACTACCTCTGCGGAAAAGGCTTCAAAACTGGTAATGCATGTGTCATTTAGACGGACTCGTGACAGTTTTGGGAAGGTCGAAACATGGAAGCTGTTGGCAATGATGGTGTTGAAAACATGAAGATTCATATACAATGCCTAGCCTCGGAAGTCCCTACCAGTGACCATTGGAATGTCTGTGTTTAATGACACTTCTTCAGGCCAACTCCCATTCCTGGCAGTGTCTTACCATTTGAGGAAAGATGATAGAATTAGTATGGACTCTGGGCACGTTGGATACCCAGATTGAAGGCAGGCCACGGCCCTTAGGCTTCCAAAGCATGGAATGGCAGAGCTCGACATCTGCTCATCCAAACTGTCTTCCTCTGTTGAAAAGGCTTCAAACCAAGTAAGGGTTGTGTGGTTTAGGACGGACTGGTGACAGTTTTGAGAAGGTGGAAACATGGAAGCAGTTGGAACTGATTGTGTTGAAAACAGGAAGAGTTGCGTATAGGGCCCTAGTCTCAAACATCCTTACCGGTGACTCTAGGAAGGTCTGTGTTCAGTGAAACTTCTTCACTCTTACACCCATTCACAGCAGTGCCTTCCCAATTGTGGGAAGAATATAGAACAAGTACGGGCTCTGGCCTGTTTGGATCGTCAGGGTTAAATACAGGCCACAGCCCTTAGGAGTCCAAAACAGGGAATGGCATATCACGAACTCTGTTCAACCAAACTGTCTGCCTCTGTGGTGAAGGCCTCAAAGCTGTTAAGGAATGTGCTCTAAGTCGGACTCTCGAGAGTTTTGAGAGTGTCGAAATATGGAAGCTGTTGGAACGGACTGTGTTGAAAACATGAAGCGTCACATCCAGGACCCTGGTCTCGTATGTCCATACCTTTGACCATAGGAAGGTCTGTGTTCTGTGAAATTTCTTCAGGCAGACGCCCATTCGTGGCAGGGTCTTCCCAGTTGAGGATAGAAGATCGAAAAAGGTCGGACTCAAGACAGGTATATGAACTGATTTAAGTGTAGACCATGGACCTTAGGTTTTCAAAACATGGAAGGCAGAGCAAGACTTGTTGTCACCCAGTCTACCTCTGTCAAAAACTCTTCAAACGTAATGAGGGTCGTGTGCTTTAGGATGGACTCACAACAGTTTTGAGGTTATCAAAAATGGAAGCTGTTTTTGCAGATGGTGTTCGTAATATGATGAGTTGTATACTTCGCCTTAGTCTCCAATGTCCATTCAGTGACCAATCGAAGGTCAGCATCCAGTGAAATTTCTGAAGACGAACACCCATTCGTGGCAGTGTCTTCCCAGTAGAGGAAAGAAGATGGAACACGGACGGAAGCTGGGCAGCTTGGATAATCATGGTTAAGTGCAGGCCCCGGTCCTTACCCTTCCAAAACTTAGAATGGCAGAACACGACATGTGGTCATCCAAACTGTCGACCTCTGTCGAAAAGGTGTCAATACTGGTAAGGTATGTATCCTTTAGGACGGACTCGCGACAGTTTTGAGAAGGTCGAAACATGGAAGCTGTTTTGCAATGACAGTGTTGAAAATATGAAGATTCGTATACAATGCCTAGCCTCGGACGTCCATACCAGTGACCGTAGGAAAGTCTGTGTTCAGTGACACTTCTTCAGGCTGACACCCATTCCTGGCAGTGTCTTCCCATTGAGGAAACACGGTAGAAAAAGGATGGACTCTGGGCAGGTTGGATACCCTGATTGAAGGCAGGCACGGCCCTTAGGCTTCCAATGCATGGAATGGCAGAGCTCGACATCTGCTCATCCAAAATGTCTTCCTCTGTCGAAAAGGCTTCAAACCAAGTAAGGGTTGTGTGCTTTAGGAGGACTGGTAACAGTCTGGAGAAGGTGGAAACATGGAAGCAGCTGGAAATTTCTGTGTTGAAAACAGGAAGAGTCGTGTACAGGGCTCTAGTCTCAGACGTCCTTACCAGTGAACCCAGGAAGGCCTGTATACAGTGAAACTTCTTCAGTCTTACACCTATTTGTGGCAGTGTCTTCCCAGTTGAGGGAACAATATAGAACAAGGACGGGTTCTGGCCTGTTTGCATCCTCAGCGTGAAATGCAGGCCACGGCCCTTAAGCATGCAAAACATGGAATGGAAGATCACTAACTGCATTCAACCAAACTGTCTGCCTCTGTGGAGAAGGCTTCAAAGCTGTTAAGGAATATGTGCTCTAAGTCGGACTATCGATAGTTTTGAGAGGGTCGACACATGGAAGGTGTTTGAATGGACTGTGTTGAAAACATGAAGCATCGCATCCAGGGCCCTGGTCTCGGGTGTCCATACCTTTTACCATAGGAAGGTCTGTGTTCAGTGAAATTTCTTCAAGTGGATGCCCATTCTTGGCAGTGCCTTCCCAGTTGAGGATAGAAGATCGAAAAAGATGGACGCAAGACATGTTGTATAAACTGATTTGAGTATAGGCCATGGAACTTAGGTTTTCAAAAAATGGAAGGCAGAGCAAGAATTGTTGTCACCCAGTCTACCTCTGTCAAAAACTCTTCAAACGTAATGAGGGTCGTGTGCTTTAAGACGGACTCACAACAGATTTGAGGTTTTCGAAAATGGAAGCTGTTTTCCCAGATGGTGTTAGTAATATGATGAGTCGTATACTTCGCCCTAGACTCCGACGTCCATTCAGTGACCAATTCAAGGTCTGCGTTCAGTGAAACTTCGGGTGGCGAACACCCATTCATGGCAGTGTCTTCTCAGTAGAGGAAAGAAGATAGAACATGGAAGGGCTCTGGGCAGCTTGGATAATCATGGTTAAGTGCAGGCCCCGGCGCCTACCTTTCCAAAACTTTGAATGGCAGAGCATGACATGTGGTCATCCAAATTGTCTACCTCTGTCGAAAAGGCTTCAATACTGGTAAGGCATGTATCCTTTAGGATGGACTTGTGACAGTTTTGAGAAGGTCGAGACATGGAAGCTGTTGGCAATGACAGTGTTGAAAACATGAAGATTCGTATACAATGCCTAGCCTCGGATGTCTATACCGGTGAAGGTAGGAAGGTCTGTGTTCAGTGACACATATTCAGGCTGACACCCATTCCTGGCAGTGTCTTCCCCTTTGAGGAAAAACGAGAGAACAATTACGGACTCTGGGCAGGTTGGATACCCAGATTGAAGGCAGGCCACGGCCCTTAGGCTTCCAAGGCATGGAATGGCAGAGCTCGATATCTGCTCATCCAAACTGTCTTCCTCTGTTGAAAAGGCTTCAAACCAAGTAAGGGTTGTGTGCTTTAGGACGGACCGGTGACAGTTTTGAGAAGGTGGAAACATGGAAGCAGTTGTGTTGAAATCAGGAAGAGTCTTGTATAGGGCCCTAGTCTCAGACGTCCCTACCGGTGATGCCAGGAAGGTCTGTATTCAGTGAAACTTCTTCAAGCTTACACCCATTCGTAGGAATGTCTTCCCAGTTGAAGGAAGAATATAGAACAAGGACGGGCACTGGCCTGTATGGATCCTCAGGGTTTAGTGCAGACCATGGCCCTTAGGAGTCCAAAATATGGAATGGCAGATCCCAAGCTGTGTTCATCCGAACTGTCTACCTCTTGGAGTAGGTTTCAAACCTTTGAAGGGATTTGTGCTTTAGGTCGGATACTAGACAGTTTTGAGAGGGTCGAAACATGGAAGCTGTTGGAACGGACTCTTTTGAAAAGAAGAAGCGTTGCATCCAGGGCCCTAGTCTCGGATGTCCATACCTTTGAACATAGGAAGGTCAGTGCTCAGTGAAATTTCTTCAGGCGGACACCCATTTGTGGCACTGTCTTCCCAGATGAGATGAGAAGATCAAAAAAGGATGGACTTAAACAGGTTGTTTAATCTGATTTAAGTGTAAGCCATGGACCTTAGGTTTCCTAAACATGGAAGGCAGAACAAGACTTGTCACCCAGTTTACCTCTGTTAACAACTCTTCAAAGGAAATAAGGCACGTGTGCTTTTGGACGGACTCGCTACAGTTTTGAGAATGTCGAAAATGGAAGCTCTTGTCCCAGATGGTGTAAGTAATATCATGAGATGTATACTTCGCCCTAGTCTCTGACGTCCATTCACTGACCAATCGAAGGCCTGTATCCAGTGCAACTTCTGAAGGCGAACACCCATTCGTGGCAGTGTCTTCCCAGTAGAGGAAAGAAGATAGAACATGGATGGACTCTGGGCAGCTTGGATAATTATTGGTAAGTGCAGGCCACGGCCCTTACCCTTCCAAAACTTTGAATGTCAGAGCATGACATGTGGTCATCCAAACTGTATACCTCTGCTGAAAACACTTCAAAACTTGTAAGGCATGTGTACTTTAGGATGGACTCGCGACAGTTTTGAGAAGGTCGAAACATTTAAGTTGTTGGAAATGACAGTGTTGAAAACATGAAGATTCATATACAATGCCTATCCATGGATGTCCATACCGGTGACCGTAGGAAGGTCTGTGTTCAGTGACACTTCTTCAGACCGACACCCATTCCTGGCAGTGTCTTCCCATTTGAGGAAAGACCTGAAAAAAGGACGGACTCTGGGCAGGTTGGATACCCAGATTGAAGGCTGGCCACGGCACTTAGTCTTCCAAAGCTTTGAATGGCAGGGCTTGACATCTGCTCATCCAAACTGTCTTCCTCTGTCGAAAAGGCTTCAAACCAAGTAAGGGTTGTGTGTTTTACGATGGACTGGTGACAGTTTTGAGAAGGTGGTAACATGGAAGCAGTTGGAACCGATTGTGTTGAAAACAATAAGAGTCGTGAATAGGACACTAGTCTCAGACGTCCCTACTGGTGATGCCAGGAAGGTCTGTATTCACTGAAAGTTCTTCAGGCTTACAACCATTCATGGAAGTGTCTTTCCAGTTGAGGGAAGAATAAAGAATAAAGTCGGTCACTGGCCTGTTTGGATCCTCAGGGTTAAGTGCAGGCCACAGCCCTTAGGCACCCGAAACATGGAATGGCAGATCCCGAACTGTGTTCATCCAATCTGTCTGCCTCTTGCAGAACGCTTCAAACCTGTTAAGGGATGTGTGCTTTAGGTCGGAACTAGACAGTTTTAAGAGGGTCGAAACGTGGAAGCTCTTGGAATGGACTGTGTTGAAAACAAGAAGCTTTGCATCCAGTGCCCTAGTCTGTGATGTCCATATATTTGACCATAGGAAGGCCTGTGCTCAGTGAAACTTCTTCAGGCAGACTCCCATTTGTGGCAGTGTCTACCCAGTTGAGGAGAGAAGATCGAAAAAGAATGGACTCAAACAAGGTTGTATAATCTGATTTAAGTGTAGTCCATGGACATTAGGTTTTCAAAACATGGAAGGCAGAGCAAGACTTGTTGTCACCCAGTCTCCCTTTGTTGAAAACTCTTCAAACGTAATGAGGGACGTGTGCTTTAGGAACAGTTTTGAGAGTGTTGAAATGGAAGCTCTTGTCCCAGCTGGTGTTAGTAATATGATGAGTCGTATACTTCGCCCTAGTCTCCGACATCCATTCAGTGACCAATCAAAGGTCTGCGTCCAGTGAAATTTCTGAAGGCAAACACCCATTCGTGGCAGTTTCTGCCCAGTAGAGGAAAGAAGATAGAACAAGGATGGACTCAGAGCAGCGTTGATAATCATTAAGTGCAGGTCATGGCCCTTACCCTTCCAAAACTTTGAATGGCAGAGCACGACTTGTGGTCATCCAAACTGTTTACCTCTGTCGAAAGGCTTCAAAACTGGTAAGGCATGTGTCATTTAGGATGGACTCGCAACAGTTTTGAGAAGGTAGAAACGAGGAAGCTGTTGGAAATGACAGTGTTGAAAACATGATGATTCGTATACAATACCTAGCCATGGACGTCCATAACGGTGACTGTAGAAAGGTCTTTGTTCAGTGACATTTCCTCAAGGCGACACCCATTCCTGGCAGTGTCTTCCCATTTGAGGAAAGACCAGAAAACAAGGACGGACTCTGGGCAGGTTGGATACCCAGATTGAAGGCTGGCCATGGCACTTAGGCGTCCAAAGCGTGGAATGGCAGAGCTCGATATCTGGTCATCCAAACTGTCTTCCTCTGTCGAAAAGCCTTCAAACCAAGTAAGGGTTGTGTGCTTTAGGACGGACTAGTGACAGTTTTGAGAAGGTGGAAACATGGAAGCAGTTGGAACCGATTGTGTTGAAAACAGGAAGAGTCGTGAATAGGACGCTAATCTCAGACATACCTACCAGTGACGCCAGGAAGGTCTGTATTCACTGAAACTTCTTCAGGCTTACAACCATTCGTGGCAGTGTCTTTCTAGTTGAGGGAAGAATAAAGAACAAAGTCGGGCATTGGCCTGTTTGGATCCCATGTTAAGTGCAGGCCACGTCCCTTAGGCGTCCAATACATGGAATGGCAGATCCCAAACTGTGTTCATCCAAACAGTCTGCCTCTTGGAGAAGGCTTCAAACCTGTTAAGGGATGTATGCTTTAGGTCGGACTCTAGACAGTTTTGAGAGGGTCGAAACATGGAAGCTGTTGGAACGGACTGTGTTGAAAACAAGAAGCATTGCATCCTGGGCCCTAGTCTGGGATGTCCATACGTTTGACCAAGGGAAGGCCTGTTCTCAGTGAAATTTCTCAGGCGGACACCCATTCGTGGCATGTGTCTAGCCAGTTGAGGAAACAAGATCGAAAAAGAATGGACTCAAACGGGTTGTATAATCTGATTTTAGTGTAGGCCATGGACCTTAGGTTTCCAAAACATGGAAGGCAGAGCAAGACTTGTTGTCACCCAGTCTACCTTTGTCAAAAATTGTTCAAACATAATGAGGGACATGTGCTTTAGGATGGACTCGCAACAATTTTGAGGACGTCGAAAATAGAAGCTGTTTTCCCAGATGGTGTTAGTAATATGATGAGTCGTATACTTCGCCCTAGTCTCCAACGTCCATGTAGTGACCAATCGAAGGTCTGCGTCCAGCGAAAC
This sequence comes from Lontra canadensis, assembly GCF_010015895.1. Taxonomy (NCBI): domain Eukaryota; kingdom Metazoa; phylum Chordata; class Mammalia; order Carnivora; family Mustelidae; genus Lontra; species Lontra canadensis. The sequence continues at coordinate 25,479,148 of NW_022631014.1, forward strand.
TTCTGAAGACGAACACCCATTTATGGCAGTGTCTTACCAGTAGAGGAAAGAAGATAGAAAAATGACGGACTCTGGGCAGTTTGGATAATCATGGTTAAGTGCAGGCCACGGCCCTTACGCTTCCAAAACTTTGAATGGCAGAGCACAACATGTACTCATCCAAAATGTCTACCTCTGTCGAAAAGGCATCAAAACTGGTAAGGCATGTGTCCTTTAGGACGGATTCGCGTCAGTATTGAGAATGTCAAAACATGGAAGCTCTTGGCAATGACGGTGCTGAAAACATGAAGATTCGTATATAATCCTAGCCTCGGACATCCATATCGGTGACCGTAGGAAGGTCCGTGTTCACTGACACATATTCAGGCGGACACCCATTCCTGGCAGTGTCTTCCCATTTGAGGAAAGAAGATAGAACAAGGACGGCCTCTGGGCAAGTTGGATACCCAGATTGAAGGCAGGCCACGGCCCTTAGGCTTCCAAAGCATGGAATGGCAGAGCTCGACATCTGCTCATCCAAACTGTCTTCTCTGTCGAAAAGACTTCAAACCAAGTAAGGGTTGTGTGCTTTAGGACGGACTGGTGACAGTTTTGAGAAGGTGGAAACATGGAAGTAGTTGGAACCGATTGTGTTGAAAACAAGAAGAGTCATGTATAGGGCCCTAGACTCAGACTTCCCTAACGGTGATGCAAGGAAGGTCTATATTCAGTGAAACTTCTTCAAGCTTACACCTATTTGTGGCAGTGTCTTCCCAGTTGAGGGAAGAATATAGAACAAGGACAGGCACTGGCTTGTTTGGATCCTCAGGGTTAAGTGCAGGCCACGGCCCTATGGAGTCCTACACATGGAATGGCAGATCCCGAACTGTGTTCATCCAAACTGTCTGCCTCTTGGAGAAGGCTTCAAACTTGTTAAGGGATGTGTGCTTTAGGTCGGACTCTAGACAGTTTTGAGAGGGTCGAAACATGGAAGCTGTTGGAACGGACTGTGTTGAAAACAAGAAACGTTGCATCCAGGGACCAAGTCTTGGATGTCCATACCTTTGACCATAGGAAGGCCAGTGCTCAGTGAAATTTCTTCAGGCGGACACCCATTCGTGGCAGTGTCTACCCAGTTGTGGAGAGAAGATCTAAAAAGGATGGACCCAAGACAGGTTGTATAATCTGATTTAAGTGTAGGCCAGGGACTTTAGGTTTCCAAAAATGGAAGGCAGAGCAAGACTTGTTGTCACCCAGTCTACCTCTGTCAAAAACTCTTCAAACATAATGAGGGACTTGTGCTTTATGACGGACTCGCCACAGTTTTGAGGGTGTCACAATTGGAAGCTGTTTTCCCAGATGGTGTTAGTAATATGATGAGTCGTATACTTTGCCCTAGTCTCCGACGTCCATGCAGTGACCAGTCGAAGGTCTGCATCCAGTGAAACTTATGAAGGTGAACACCCATTCGTGGCAGTATCTTCCCAGTAGAGGAAAGAAGATAGAATAATGACGGACTCTGGGCAGCTTGGATAATCATGGTTAAATACAGGTCACTGCCCTTACCCTTCCAAAACTTTGATTGGCAGAGCACGACATGTGGTAATCAAAACCGTCTACTTCTGCTGAAAAGGCTTCAAAACTGGTAAGGCATGTGTCCTTTAGGATGGACTCACGACAGTTTTGAGAAGGTCGAAGCATGGAAGCTGTTTGGCAATGATGGTGTTGAAAAGATGAAGATTCGTATACAATGCCTAGACTCGGACAGCCATACCTGTGACTGTAGGAAGATCTGTGTTCAGTGACACTTCTTCAGGCCGACACCCATTCCTGGCAGTGTTTCCCATTTGAGGAAAGAAGATAGAACAAGGACGGACTCTGGGCAGGTTGGATACCCATATTGAAGGTAGGCCACGGCCCTTAGGCTTCCAAAGCATGGAATGGCAGAGCTCGACATCTGGTCATCCAAACGGTCTTCCTCTGTCGAAAAGCCTTCAAACCAAGTAAGGGTTGTGTGCTTTAGGGCGGACTGGTGACAGTTTTGAGAAGGTGGAAACATGGAAGTAGTTGGAACCGATTGTGTTGAAAACAGGAAGAGTCGTGTATAGGGCCCTAGACTCAGACTTCCCTAACGGTGATGCAAGGAAGGTCTATATTCAGTGAAACTTCTTCAAGGTTACACCCATTCGTGGCAGTGTCTTCCCAGTTGAGGGAAAAATATAGAACAAGGACGGGCATTGGCCTGTTTGGATCCTCAGGGTTAAGTACAGGCCACGGCCCTTAGGCGTCCAAAACAGGGAATGGCAGATCCAGGACTCTGTTTATCCAAACTGTCTCCCTCTTGGAGAAGGCTTCAGACGTGTTAAGGTATGTGTGCCTTAGGTTAGACTCGAGAGTTTTGAGATGGTCGAAACATGGAAGCAGTTGGAAAGGACTGTGTTGAAAACAAGAAGCGTTGCATCCAGGGATCTTGTCTCGGATGTCCATACCTTTGACCATAGGAAGGCCAGTGCTCTGTGTAATTTCTTCAGGTGGTCACCCATTTGTGGCAGTGTCCACACATTTGAGGAGAGAAGATCAAAAAAATGGACTCAAACAGGCTGTATAATCTGATTAAATGTAGGCCATGGATCTTAGGTTTCCAAAACATGGAAGGCAGAGCAAGACTTGTTGTCACCCAGTCTACCTCTGCTAAAACTCTTCAAACGTAATGAGGGACATGTACTTTATTATGGACTCGACACAGTTTTGAGGGTGTTGAAAATGGAAGCTGTTGTCCCAGATGGTGTTAGTAATATGATGAGTCGTATACTTCGCCCTAGTCTACGACGTCCATGCCGTGACCAGTCAAAGGTCTGCGTCCAATGAAACTTCTGAAGGCGAACACCCATTCGTGGCAGTGTCTTCCCAGTATAGGAAAGAAGATAGAACAAGAACGGACTCTGGGCACTTGGATAATCATGGTTAATTGCAGGCCACGGCCCTTACCCTTCCAAAACTTGAATGGCGGAGCACGACATGTGGTCATCCAAACTGTTTACCTCTGCCGAAAAGGCTTCAAAACTGGTAAGGCATGTGTTCTTTAGGATGGACTCGTGACAGTTTTGAGAAGGTCGAAACATGGAAGCTGTTGGCAATGACAGTGTTGAAAACATGAAGATTCATATACAATGCCTAGCCTAGGATATCATACCGGTGACCGTAGGATGGTCTGTGTTCAGTGACACTTCTTCAGGCTGACTCCCATTCCTGGCAGTGTCTTCCCATGTGAGGAAAGATGATAGAATTAGTAAGGAATCTGGGCAGGTTGGATACCCAGAATGAAGGCAAGCACAGCCCTTAGGCTTCCAAAGCATGGAATGGCAGAGCTCGACATCTGCTCATCCAAACTTCTTCCTCTGTCGAAAAGGCTTCAAACCAAATAAGGGTTGTGTGCTTTAGGACGGACTGGTGACAGTTTTGAGAAGGTGGAAACATGGAAGCAGTTGGAAAAGATTGTGTTGAAAACAGGAAGAGTCGTGTATAGGGCCCTAGTCTCAGATGTCCTTACCGGTGATGCCAGGAAGGTCTGTATACAGTGAAACTTCTTCAGTCTTACACCCATTCGTGGCAGTGTCTTACCAGTTGAGGGAAGAATATAGAACAAGGACGGGCTCTGGCCTGTTTGGATCCTCAGCGTGAAGTGCAGGCCACGGCCCTTAAGCATGCAAAACATGGAATGACAGATCACGAACTGTGTTCAAACAAACTGTCTGCCTCTGTGGAGAAGGCTTCAAAGCTGTTAAGGAATGTGTTCTCTAAGTCGGACTCTCGAGAGTTTTTAGAGGGTCGAAACATGGAAGCTGTTGGAAAGGACTGTGTTGAAAACATGAAGCGTCGCATCCAGGGCCCTGGTCTCGTATGTCCATACCTTTGCCATAAGAAGGTCTGTGTTCAATGAAATTTCTTCAGGCGGACGCCCATTCGTGGCAGTGTCTTCCCCGTTGAGAATAGAAGATCAAAAAAAGACAGACTCAAGATAGGTTGTATAAACTGATTTGAGTATAGGCCATGGACCTTAGGTTTCCAAAACATGGAAGGCAGAGCATGACTTGTCATACAGTCGACCTCTGTCAAAAACTCTTGAAACGTAATGAGGGTCGTGTGTTTTGGATGGACTCGCAACAGTTTTGAGGGTGTCGAAAATGGAAGCTGTTGTCCCAGGTGGTGTTAGTAATATGATGAGTCGTATACTTTGCCCTAGTCTCCAACGTCCATTCAGTGACCAATGAAATGTCTGCATCCCGTGAAACTTCTTCAGGTGGACACCCATTCGTAGCAATGTCTTCCCAGATGAGGAGAGAAGATCAAAAACGGATGGACTTAAACAGGTTGTATAATCAGATTTAAGAAGGCCATGGACCTTAAGTTTCCAAAACATGGAAGGCAGAGCAAGACTTGTTGTCACCCAGTCTACCTCTGTCAAAAACTCTTCAAACGTAATGAGGGATGTGTGCTTCTGGACGGACTCGCAACAGTTTTGAGAGTGTCGAAAATGGAAGCTCTTGTCCCAGATGGTGTTAGTAATATAATGAGTCTTACACTTCACCCTAGTATCCAATGTCCATTCAGTGACCAATCGAAGGTCTGCGTCCATTGAAACTTCTGAAGGTGAACACCCATTCGTGGCAGTGTCTTCCCAGTAGAGGAAAGAAGATAGAACAATGACGGACTCTGGGCAGCTTGGATAATCATGGTTAAGTGCAGGCCACTGCTTTTACCCTTACAAATCTTTGAATGGCAGAGCACACCATGTGGTCATCCAAACTGTCTAACTCTGTCAAAAAGGCTTCAAAACTGGTAAGTCTTCTGTGCTTTATGATGGATTCTTGACAGTTTTGAGGTCGAAACATGGAAGCTGTTGGAACGGACTGTGTTGAAAACATGAAGAATCTCATACAGGACCTAGTCTCGGATGTCCATACCTTTGACCATAGGAAGTTTAGTGTTCAGTGAAACTTCTTCAGGCGGACACCTATTCTTGGCAGTGTCTTCCCAGTTGAGGATAGAGGATAGAAAAAGGACGGAACGTAGGCAGGTTGTATAATCTCATTTAAGTGTAGGCCATGGGCCTTAGGTTTCCAAAACATGGAATGGCACCGCAAGACTTGTGGTCATCCAGTCTACCTCTGTCAAAAACTCTTCAAACGTAATTAGGGAAGTGTGCTGTAGGACGTACTCTCGACAATTTTGAGTGTGTCGGAAAATGAAGCTGTTGTCCCTGATGGTGTTGGTAACATCATGAGACGTATAATTCGCCTTAGTCTCTGACGTCCAATCAGGGACCCTTTGAATTTCTGCGTCCATTTAAACTTCTGATGGTGAACACCCATTCGTGGCAGTGTCTTCCCAGTAGAGGAAAGAAGATAGAACAATGATGGACTCTGGGCAGGTTGCATAATCATGGTTAAGTGCAGGCCATGGCCTTACCCTTCCAAAACTTGAATGGCGGAGCACGACATGTGGTCATCCAAACTGTCTACCTCTGTGGAAAAGGCTTCAAAATTGGTAAGGCATGTGTGCTTTAGGACGGACTCGTGACAGTTTTGAGAAGATCGAATCATGGAAACTTTGGAAATGACGGTGTTGAAAACATGAAGATTCGTATAATAGGCCTAGTCTCAGACGTCCATACCAGTGACTGTAGGGAGTACTGTGTTCAGAGACACTTCTTCAGTTTGACACCATTCCTGGCAAGGTCTTCCCAGTTGAGGAAAGAAGTTGGAACATGGGACGGAATCTGTGCAGCTTGGATACCCAGATTGAAGTGCAGGCCACGGCCCTTTGGCTTCTAAAACATGGAACGGCAGAGCTCGACATCTGCTCATCCAAACTGTCTACGTCTGTCGAAAAGTCTTCACACTTGGTAAGGGATGTGTGCTAAAAGACAGACTTGTGACAGTTTTGAGAAGGTGAAAATATGGAAGCGGTTGGAACTGATTTTGTTGAAAACATGAAGAGTCGCATATAGGGCCCTAGTTTCAGACGTCCATACCGGTGACCCTAGGAAGGTCTTTGTTCAATGAAACTTCTTCAGGCTTACACACACTTGTGACAGTGTCTTCCCAGTTGAGGGAACAATATAGAACAAGGAAGGGCTCTGGGCTGGTTGGATACTCACGGTTAAGTGCAGGCCATGGTCCCTAGGCTTCCAAATCAGGAATGATAGTTCACGACCTGTGGTCATCCAAACTGTCTACCTTTGTCGAGAAGGCTTCAAACCTATTAAGGGATGTGTGCTTTAGGTCGGACTTTCGACAGTTTTGAGAGGGTCGAAAATGGAAGCTGTTGGAAAGGACTGTGTTGAAAACATGAAGAGTCGTATACAGGGCCCCAGTCTTGGAAGTCCATAACGTTGACCATACGAAGGTCTGTGTTCAGTGAAACTTCTGAAGGCGGACACCCATTCGTGGCAGTGTCTTCCCAGTTGAGGAAAGAATATAGAATAAGGATGGGCACTGGACAGGATGGATAGACTGAGTAAAGAGCAGGCCACAGCCATTAAGCTTCCAAATCATGGAATGGCAGAGTACGAGCTGTGTTCATGCAACCCGTCTACCTCTGCAAAAAGGCATCAAACGTGGTAAGAGAAATGTGCTATAGAACAGACTTGGGACAGTTTTGAGGGGGTCAAATCATGTAAGCTCTTGGAATTGACGGTGTTGAAAACATGAAGAGTCATGTACTTAGCCTGAGTCTCCAATGTCCATTCCAGTGAAAATACAAAATTCTGTGTTCAGTGAAACTTCAAAAGGTGGACATGCATTCGTGGCATTGCCTTTTCTGTTGAGGAAGGAAGATAGAAAAAGAACAGACTCTGGGCAGTTTGGAGACTCGGGTGTAAGTGCAGGCCACAGCCCTTAGGCTTCCAAAATATAGAGTGGCAGAGCACGACATCTGGTCATCCAAACTGTCTACCTCCATCGAAAAGGCTTCAAACGCAGTAAGGGATGTGTGGTTTAGGATGGACTCCGACAGTTTTGAGAGGTTCAAAACATGGAAGATATTGGAACTGACTGCATTGAATGCATGAAGAGTCGCATACAGGCCCCTAGTCTCGGACGTCCACACCAGTGAACATAAGAAGGTCTGTGTTCAGTGAAACTTCTTCAGGTGGACAACCATTCATGGCAGTGTCTTCCAAGTTGAGGAAATAAGATAGGAAAGGAGGGACTCTGGACAGGTTGGATACTCTGTGTTAAGTGCAGGCTGCGGTCCTTAGGCGTACAAAACTTGGAATGGCAGAGCACGAGATGTGGTCATCCAAACTGTCTAACTCTCTTGAAAAGTCTTCAAAATTGTAAGGGATGTGTGCTTTAGGACAGACTCATGACAATATGAGAAGTTCAAAACATGGAAGCTGTTGGAACTGACTGTGTTGAACACATGTAGAGTCACTTACAGTGCCCTAGTCTCGGAAGTCCATACCAGTGACCATAGGAAGGTCTATGTTCAGTGTAACTTCTTCAGGTGGACCCCCATTCAAGACAGTGTATTCGCAGTTGAGGAAAGAAGATAGAAGAAGGACGGACTCTAGGCAAGTTGTATACTGTGAGTTAAGTGTTGGCCACAACCCTTTGGCTTCCAAAACATGGAATTGCAGAGCAAGACCTGTGGTCATCCAGTCTACCTCTTCAAAAGTAATGAGGGAAGTGTGCTTTAGGATGGACTCGAGATAGAATTGAGAGGGACAAAAATGGAAGCTGTTGGAACTGACTTTGTTGAAAAAAAGGAGAGTCGTGCACAGGGCCTGAGTCTTGGACATCCATACCACTGATCACAAGAATGTATGTGTTCAGTGAAACTTCTTCAGGAGGACACCCAGTAGTGACAGTGTCTTCGCAGTTGGGGAAAGAAGAGAGAACAAGGACGGATTCTGGGAAGGTTGGATATTCTGAGTTAAGTGCACGACATGGACTTTAGGCTTCCAAATTGCGAAATGGCAGAGCACGACATGTGGTCATTCAAACTGTCTACCTCTGTCAAAAAGGCTTCAAACCTGGTAAGGGATGTGTGCTTTAGGATGGATTCGCAACAGTTTTGAGAAGGTCGAAACATTCAATCTGATAGAAATGATTTTGTTGAAAACATGAAGCGTCGTGTACAGAGCCCTAGTCTTGGATATCCATACTGGTGATCATAGGAAGGTCTGTGTCCAGTGAAATTTCTTCAGGCCAACACCCATTCATGGCAGTGTCTTTCCAGTGGAAGATAGAAGATAGAACAAGGACAGACTCTGTGTAGGTTGGATACACCAAATGAAGTGCAGGACACGGCCATTAGGCTTCCACATCGTGGAATGACAGAGCACAAACAGTGGTCATCCAAACTCTAACTCTGTCCAAAACCCTTCAAATGTGTTGAGGGAAGTGACCTTTAGGATGGACTTGGGACAGTTATGAGAATTTCAAAACATGGAAGCTTTTGGAACTGACCATGTTGAAAACATGAAAACTCAGGTACAGGGCCCTAGTCTTGGACGTCAATACCGGTGACCATAGGGATGTCTGTGTTCAGTGAAACTTCTTCGGGCAGACGCCCATTCACGGCAGTGTCTTCACAGTTGAGAAAAAAGATGGAACAAGAACAGACTCTGGGCAGGTTGTATACTCTTACTTAAGTATAGGCCACAGCCCTTAGGCTTCCAAAATGTGGAATGGCAGAGCACGACTTGTGGTCATCCAACTGTGTATGTCTGTGGATAAGGCTTCAAACCTGGTAAGGGATATGAGCTTTCGGATGCATTTGCAAGAGTTTTGAGAAGATATAAACATGGAAGCTGTTGGCACTGACTGTGTTGAAAACATGAAGAGTCATGTACAGGGCCCTAGTCTCCGACGTCCAAACCTGTGACACTAGGAAGGTTTGTGTTCAGTGAAACTTTTTCTGGTGGACACCAATTCTTGCAGTGTCTTCCAGGTTGAGGAATGAAGATAGAACAAGGAGGGACTCTGGACAGGTTGGATATTTTGTGTTAAGTGAAGACCACCATCCTTAAGCTTCCAAATGATGGAATGGCAGAGCATGACATCTGGTCATCTAAACTGTCTAACACTGTTGAAAAGCTTCAAACCTGGTAAGGGATGTGTGCTTTAGGGCAGACATGCAACAGTATTTAGAAGGTCAAAACATGGAACTTGTTTGAAATGACTGTGTTGAAACGTGAAGAGTCATGTACAGGGGCCCTAGTCTCAGACGTCCATACCATTGACCATAGGAATGTCTGTGTCCAGTGGATCTTCTTCAGGCCAATACCTATTCGTGTCAATGTCTTCCTAGTTGAAGAAAGAAGATAGAACAAGAACAGAGTCTGGGCAGGTTGGATACACTGAATTATTCAGGACAGGGCCATTAGGCTTCCTTCTCTGGGAATGGCAGAGCACGAACAGTGGTCATCCAAGCTGTCTACTTCTGTCCAAAACCCTTCAAATGTGGTGAAGATAGTGTGCTTTAGGACAGACTTCAGAGAGTTTTGAGAGAGTAGAAACATGGAAGCTGTTGGAATGGACTGTCTTGAAAACATGAAGTGTCTTTACAGGGCCCAATGCCTGACGTGCAATACCTGTGGCCATAGGAAGGTTTGTGTTCAGTGAAACTTCGTCAGGCAGATACCCATTCTTGGCAGTGTCTTCCCAGTTGAGGAATGAAGATAGAACAAGGAGGGACTTTGGACAGGTTTGATACTTTGTGTTAAGTGCAGACCACGGTGCTTAGGCTTCCAAAACATGGAATGGCAGAGCATGACATCTGGTTATCTAACTGTCTAACTCTATCGAAAAACTTCAAACATGGTAAGGGATGTGTGCTTTAGGGCAGACACGGAACAGTTTTGAGAAGGTCGAAACATGGAACCTGTTGGAACTGACTGTGTTGAAAACTTGATGAGTCACGTACAGGGCCCTAGTCTCCAATGTCCATACCGGTGACCATAGGAAGGTCTGTGTCCAGTGAATCTCTTCAGGCCAACACCCTTTCATGGCAGTGTCATCCTAGTTGAGGAAAGAAGATAGAATAAGAACGGACTCTGCACAGGTTGGATACACTGAATTAAGTGCAGGACACGGCCATTAGACTTCCAAATCTTGGAATGGCAGAGCACGAACTATGGTCATCCAAATGGTCTACCTCTGTCCCAAATCCTTCAAATTTGGTGAGGGACGTGTGCTTTAGGACGGACTTGGGTCAGTTATGAGAGGGTCGAAACATGGAAGCTGTTGGAACTGACTGTGTTGAAAACATGAAGGGTTGCATACAGGGCCCATTCCCAGAAGTCCATACCTGTGACCATAGGAAGGTTTCTCTTCAGTGAATCATCTTCAGGTGGACACCATTCGTGGCAGTGTCTTCCCAGTTGAGGTAAGTAGATAGAACATAGAGGGACTCTGTACAGTTTTGATACTCTGTGTTAAGTGCATGCCACTGCCCTTAGGTTTCCAAAACATGGAATGGCAGAGCACGATATCTGGTCAACAAAACTGTCTATCTCTCATGAAAATCTTCAAACCTGGTAAGGGATGTGTACTTTAGTCTTGATGTGTGACAGTTTTGAGAATGTCGAAAGAAGGAATCAGTTGGAACTGACTGTGTTGAAAACATGAAGAGTCGTGTACAGGGCCCTAGTCTCCGAGGTCCATACCTGTGACCATACGAAGGTCTGTGTTCAGTGAAATTTCTTCAGGAGGACACCCATTCTTGGCAGTGTCTTCTCATTGAGGGAAGAATATAGAACATGCAAGACCTCTGGAATGGTTGGATACTCTGAGTTAAGTGTAGGACACGGCCCTTAGGCTTCCAAAACATGGAATGGCAGAGCATGACATGTGGTCATCCAAACTGTCTAAGTGTGTCGAAAAGGCATCAAACCTGGTAAGGGATGTCGGCTTTAGGACAGACTCGTGACAGTTTTGAGAAGGTTGATAATGGAAGCTGTTGTAACTGATGTAGTTGAAAACATGAAGTGTCACATACTTCTCCCTAGTCCCCAACATCCTTGCCAGTGACAATATGAAGGTCTGTGTTCAGTGAAAATTCTTCACATGGACACCCATGCGTGGCAGTGTCTTCCCCGTTGAGTAAAGAAGAGAGAAAAAGGACGGACTCTGGGCAGGTTGGACACTCAAGTTTAAGTGCAGGCCACGGCCCTTATGCTTCCAATACACGGAATGGCAGAGAACAACCTGTGGTCATCCAAACTGTGTATCTCTGTTGAAAAGTCTTCAAAGCTGCTAAGGGATGTGTGCTTTAGGACGGATTCATGACAGTTTTGAGAGGGTCGAAACATGGAAGCTGTTGGAATTGACTGTGTGAAAAACATGAAGATGCGCATACAGGGCCCTAGTCTCAGACGTCCATACCAGTGACCATATGAAGGTCTGTGTTCAGTGAAACTTCTGAAGGCAGACATCCATCCGTGTCAGTGTCTTCCCAGTTGAGGAAAGAAGATAGAACAAGGACGGCCTCTGGGAAGGTTGTATACTCTGACTTAAGTGTAGGCCAGGGCTCTTAGGCTTCCAAAACATGGAATGTCAGAGCAAGATCTGTGGTCATCCAGTCTAAGTCTGTCGAAACTTCAAACGTAGTGAGGGAAGTGTGGTTTAGGACAGAATCGCGAAAGTTTTAAGAGGATTGAAAATGGAAGCTATTGTATCTGACGGTGTTGAAAACATGAAGAGTCGGATACTTCTCCCTATTATCCAACATCCATACTGGTGACCATAAGAAGGACTGTGTTCTGTGAAACCTCTGAATGCAGACACCCATTCTTGGCAGTGTCTCCCCAGTTGAGGAAAGAAGATAGAACAAGGAGGGACTCCTGACAGGTTGGATACTCTGGGTTAAGTGCAGGCCACAGCCCCTAGGCTTCCAAAACATAGAATGGCAGATCATGACCTGTGGTCATCCAAACTATCTACCTCTGTCGAAAAGGCTTCAAACCTGGTAAGGGAGTATACTTTAGGACAGAATCTCAACAGTTTTGAGAATGTCGTAACATGGAAGCTGTTGGAATGGACTGTGTTGAAATCATGAAGAGTCACGTACAGGGCCCTAGTTTCAGTAGTACATACCACTGATCATGGGAAGGTCTGTGTTCAGGGAAACTTCTTCAGACCGACCCCCATTTGCAGCACTGTCTTTGCAGTTGAGGAAAGAAGATAGAACAAGGACGGTCTTTGGGCAGGTTGTGTACTCTGAGTTAAGTGTAGACCACTGCCATTATGCTTCCAAAACGAGGAATGACAGAGCACGACCTGTGGTCTTCCAAATTGTCTATCTCAGATGAAAGTCTTCAAATGTGGTGAGGGAAGTGTGCTTTAGGATGGAAACATGACAGTTTCGAGAGGGTCGAAACATGGAAGCTGTTGGAATGGACTGTGTTGAAAACATGAAGAGTTGAGTACAGGGCCCTTGTACTGGACGTCCATACATGTGAACATAGGAAAATCTGTGTTCAGTGAAACTTCAGGTGGAGACCCATTCAGGGCAGTGTCTTCCCAGTTGAGGAAAGTAGATAGAACAACGAGAGCTCCTGGAAAGTTTGGATACTCTGGGTTAAGTGCAGGCCACGGCTTTAAGGATTCCAAAACTTGGAACTGCAGAGCAGGACATGTGGTCCTCCAAACAGTCTATTTCTGTCAAAAAGGTTTCAAACCTCATAAGGGATGTGTGCTTTAGGATGGACTCATGACAGTTTTGGGAAGGTCGAAACATGGAAGCTGTTGGAACTGACTGTGTTGAAAACATGACAAGTCACATACAGGGCCCTAGTATCGGACGTTCATACCAGTGACCATAGGAAGCTCTGTGTTCAGTGAAACACTTTCCAGTGGACCCCCAATTGAGGGAGTGTCTTTGAATTTGTGGAAAGAAGATATAACAAGGACGGACTCTAGGCAGATTGTATACTCGGAGTTAAGTGTAGGTCACAGCACTTAGGCTTCCAAAACATGGAATGGCAGAGCAAAACCTGTGTTCATCCAGCCTATGTCTGTAGAAAACTCTTCAAATGTAGTGAGGCAAATGTTCTGTATGACGGACTCGTGACAGTTTTGTGAGGGTTGATAATGGAAGCCGTTGTAGCTGACAGTTGAATTCATGAAGAGTCGCCTACGTTGCCTTACTCTCCAACGTCCATACCATTGATCATACGAAGTTCTGTGTTCAGTGAATCTTGTTCAGGTGGACACCCATTCGTGGCAGTGTCTTCCCAGTTGAGGAAAGAAGATAGAACAATGAGAGATCTGGGAAAGGTTGGATACTCTGAGTTAAGTGTAGACCACGGCCCTTAGGCTTCCAAACATGGAATGTCAGAGGACGAACTGTGGTCATCCAAACTGTCTACCTCTTTCGAAAACCCTTCAAATTTGGTGAGGGAAGTGTGCTTTAGGATGCACTCATGAGAGTTTTGAGAGGGTTGAAACTAGGAAGCTGTTGGAACTGACTGTGTTGAAATCATGAAGTCTTGTACAGGGACCTAGTCACGGAATTCTATTCCGGTGACCATAGGAAGTTGTGTTTAGTGAAACTTCTTCAGGTGTACCCCATTCGACACAGTGTCTTTGCAGTTGAGGAAAGAAGATAGAACAAATACGGACTGTAGGTAGGTTGTATACTCTGAGTTAAGTGTAGACCATGTGACTTAAGATTCCAAACCCTGGACTATCTGAGCAACTTGTGGTCATCAAAACTGTCTACCTCTGTCGAAAATGCTACATATTTGGTGATGGAAGTGTGCTTTCAGACGGACTTGTGACAGTTTTGAGTGGGCGAAACATGGAATCTGTTGGAGCGGACTGTGTTGAAAACATGAAGAGTCGCGTACAGGGCCCTAGTCCCAGACGTCCATAGCTGTGACCACTGTGACCATCGGAAGTTCTTTGTTCAGAGAAATTTCTTCAGGTAGACACCCATTCATCGCAATGTCTTCACAGTTGAGGAAAGGAGATAGATCCAGGACGGGCGCTGGACAGGTTGGATACTCTGTTTGAAGTGTAGGTCACAGCCCTTGGGCTTCCAAAACATGGAATGACACAGCACGACCTGTGGCCATCCAGTCTACCTCTGTCCAAAACTCCTCAAACATAGTGAGGAAAGTGTGATTTAGGATGGACTCATGACAGTTTGAGAGGTTGGGAAATGGAACCTGGTGGAACTGATTGTGTTCAAAACATGAAGAGTGACATACTTCGCCCCAGTCTCCGATGTCCATACCCGTGACCATATGAAGGTCTGTGTTCAGTGAAACTTCTGAAGGTGAACACCCATTCTGGCAGTATCTCCCTAGTGGAGGAAAGAGGATAGAACAAGGACGGCCTCTGGTCAGGTTGGATAGTCAGGATTAAGTGCAGGCCACAACCCTTAGGCTTCCAAAATATGGATTGTCAGAGCATGGCATCTGGACATCCAAACTGTCTAACTCTGTCCAAAAGGCTTCAAACCTGGTAAGGGCTGTGTGCTTAAGACAGACATGCAACTGTGTTGAGAAGGTCGAATCATGGAAGCTGTTGGAACTGTCTTTGTAGAAAACATGGAGAGTCTGGTACAGGGCCTGAGAGTCGTACATCCATACCAGTGACATAGGAAGATCTGTGATCTGTGAAACTTCTTCAGGCAGACACCCATTCATGGCAGTGTCTTCACAGTTGAGGAAAGAAATAGAACAAGGACAGACTCTAGGCAGGTTGTATACTCTGAGTTAAGTGTAGACCATGGTCCTTAGGCTTCCAAAACATGGCATGGGAGATCACGACCTGTGGTCATCCAAACTGTCTACCTTTTGAAAAGGCTCCAAACCTGGTAAGGGATGTTCTCTTTAGGACAGAATCGCGACATTTTTGAGACGGTGGAAACATGGATGCTATTGGAACTGAATGTGCTGAAAACATGAAGAGTCACGTAAAGGGCCCTTGTCTTGGGTATCCACCCTGGTGACCATAGGAAGGTCTGTGTTTAGGCAAACTTCTTCAGGCGGACCCCCATTCAGTGGATATGTATTGGCAGTTGAGGAAAGAAGATAGAACAAGGACGGACTGTAAGCATGTTGCATACTCTGGGCTAAGTGGTGACCACAGCCCTTAGGCTTCCAAAATATGGAATGGCACAGCACAAACTGTAGTCATCCAAACTGTCTACCTCTTTCAAAAATGCTTCAAATTTGGTGAGGGAAGTGTGGTTTAGGACGGACTCGCAACAGTTTTGAGAGGGCGAAACATGGAATCTGTTGGAACAGACTATGATGGATACATGAAGAGTCACGTACACGGCCCTAGTCATGGACGTCCATACCGGTGACCATAGGAAAGTCTGTGTTCAGTGAAACTTTTTCAGGCCGACCAACATTCAGGGCAGTTTCTTTGCAGTTTAGGAAAGAAGATAGAAGAAGGACGGTCTCTAGGCAGGTTTTATACTCAGAGTTAAGTGTAGACCATGGCCCTTAGGCTTCCAAAACGTGGAATATCAGAGCATGACCTGTGGTCTTCCAAACTGTCTACCTCTGTCAAAAATGCTTCATATTTGGTGAGGGAAGTGTGCTTTAGGATGGACTCGTGAAAGTTTGGAGAGGGTGAAACATAGACGCTGTTGGAATGGACTGTGTTGAAAACATGAAGAGTCGCCTACAGGGCCTTAGTCTCGGACGTCCATACCTGTGACCATAAGAAGGTTTGTGCTTCGTGAAAATTCTTTAGGCAGACATCCATTCATGGCAGTGTCTTCTCAGTTGAGGAAAGAGGATAGGACAGTGATGGACACTGGGCAGTTTGGATACTCAGGGTTAAGTGGGACCACGGCCCTTAGCCCTCCAAAACATGGAATGGCAGAGCACGAACTGTGGTCATCCATACTGTCTACCTCTGTTGAAAAGGCTTCAAACATGGTAAGGGATGTTTGCTTTAGGACGGAATCACGACAGTATTGAGAGGGTCGAAATGTGGAAGTTATTGGAACTGACTGTGTTGAAAATATTAAGAGTCGCGTACAGGGGTCTAGTCTCGGACGTCCATACCGGTGACCATAGGAATGTCTGTGTTCAGTAAAACTTCTTCAGGCTGACCGCCTTTTGGGGCATTGTTCCGCAGTACGTAAAGAAATAGAAAAAGGACGGACTCTAGGCAGGTTGTACACTCTGGGTTAAGTGCAGGCCACAGCCCTTAGGCTTCCAAAACATGGAATGGCAGTGCACGACCTGTGGTCTACCTCTGTCGAAAACACTTCAAATTTGGTGAGGGAAGTGTGCTTTAGGATGGACTCGTGACGGTTTTGAGAGGGTGAAACATGGAACCTGTTTGACGGACTATGTAGAAAACATGAAAATTAGCGTACGGGGCCCTAGTCTCGGATGTCCATAGTTGTGACCATAGGAAGATCTGTGTTCAGTGCAACTTCTTTAGGCAGACAGCCATTCGCCCCAGTGTATTCTCAGTTGATGAAAGAAGATAGAACAGGGATGGATTCTAGGCAGGTTGTATACTCTCAGTTAAATGTAGGCCACGGGCCTTAGGTGTCAAAATCATGGAATGGCAGACCACGACTTGTAGTCATCCAAACTATCGATCTCTGTTTAGAAGGCTTCGAACCTGGTAAGGGATGTGTGTTTTAGGACGGATTCATGACAGTTTTGGGAAGGTCGAAACTTGGAAGCACTTGGAACTGACTGTGTTGAAAACATGAAAAGTCGTGTACAGGGCCCTAGTGTCGGAAGTCATTACCTGTGACCATAGGAAGGTCTGTGTTCAGTGAAACTTCTGCATGTGGACCCTCATTCGTGGCAGTGTCTTCCCAGTTGAGGAAAGAAGATAGGACAAGGACGGACTCTGAGTCCATTGGATACTCAAGGTTAAGTGCAGGCCACGGACCATAATCTTCCAAAATATGGAATGGCAGAGCACGATATCTGGTCATCCAAACTGTCTACCTCTGTCGAAACGGCTTCAGACCTGGTAAGTGATGTGTGGTTTAGCACAGAATTGCAACAGTTTGAGAGAGTTGAAACATGGAAGCTCTTGGAACTGAATGCATTGAAAATATGTAGAGTCGCATACAGGGCCCTAGTCTCGGACATCCACATTGGTGACCATAGAAAGTCTGTGTTCACTGAAACTTCTTTAGGTGGACCCTCTTTTGCGACAGTGTCTTCCCAGTTGAGGAAAAGATAGAACAGTGATAGACCCTAGGCAAGTTGTATTCTCTGAAATAGTGTAGGCCACGGCACTTAGGCTCCCAAAACGTGGAATGGCAGAGCTTGACCTGTGGTCATCCAAACCGTCTACCACTGTCTAAAACTCTTCAAATATAGTGAGGGAAATGTGCTTTCAGACGGACTCGTGACAGTTTTGAGAGGGTCGAAAATGGAAGCTCTTGTAACAGGTGTTGAAAACATGTAGAGTCGCATACTTCGCCCTAGTCACTGACGTCCATACCGGTGACCATAGGAAGGTCGGTGTTCAGTGAAACTTCTTCAGGAAGACCCCGATTCGCCACAGTGTCTTTGCAGTTGAGGAAAGAAGATAGAACAAGAACAGAATCTGGGAAGGTTGGATACTCTGAGTAACGTGTAGGACACGGCCATTAGGCTGCCAAATTGTGGAATGGCAGAGCACGAACTGTGGTCTTTAAAACTGTCTACTGCTGTCGAAAAGGCCTCAAATCTGGTAAGGGTAGTGTGCTTTAGATGGAATCGCGACAGTTTTAAGAGAGTCGAAACATGGAAGTTGTTGGAACTGACTATGTTTAAACATGAAGAGTCATGTATAGGGCTCTAGAAACGGAGGCCCATACCAGTGACTACAGGAAGTTATGTGTTCAGTGAAACTTCTTCAGGTGGACCACGATTCGAGACAGTGACCTCGCAGTTGAGGAAAGAAGATAGAACAGGGACAGATTCTAGGCGGGTTGTATTCTCTGAGTTAAATGTAGGCCACGGCACTGAGGCTTCTAAAACGTTGAATGGCAGAGTATGACCTGTGGTCATCCAAAACGTCTACCTCTGTCGAAAACTCTTCAAACGTAGTGAAGGAAGGGTGCTTTTGGACTGACCTGTGACAGTTTTGCGAGGGTCGAAATTGGAAGCTGTTGTAACAGAAGGTGTCGAAATCATGAAGAGTCACATATATCACCCTAGTCTCCTACGTCCACACCTGTGACCATAGGTAGGTCTGTGCACGGTGAAACTTCTTCAGGCAGACACCCATTGGTGGCAGTGTCTTCCCAGTTGAGGAAAGAAGATAGAACAAGGAGGTTCTCTAGAGAGGTTGGATACTCTGGGAGAAGTGCAGTCCACGACCCATAGGCTTCCAAAACATGGAATGGCAGAGCACGATATGTGGTCATCAAAACTGTCTAACTCTGTAGAAAAGTCTTCAACCCTGGAAGGGATGTGTGCTTAAGGATGGACTCACGACTGTTTTGAGAAGGTCAAAATATGGAAGCTGTTGAAACTGAATGTGTTGAAAACATGAAAGTCGCATACAGCGCCCTAGTCTCTTACGTCCATAGTGGTAACCAAGGGAAGGTCAGTGTTCAGTGAAAGTTCTTCAGGCGGACCCCCATTCATGACAGTGCCTCTGCAGTTGAGGAGAGAAGATAGACCAAGGACGGACTCTAGGCAGGTTTTATACTCTCGGTTAAGTGCAGGTCACGACCCTTAGGCTACCAAATGTGGAATGGCAGAGCACGAATTGTGGTCATCCAAACTGTCTACCTTGTCAAAAAGGCTTCAAACCTGGTAAGGGAAGTGTGCTTTAGGACGGACTCACGACAGTTTTGAGAGGGTCAAAACATCGAAGCTGTTGGAATTGACTGTGCTGAAATCATGGAGAGTAACGCACAGGGCCCTAGTCTCAGATGTCCATACCGGTGATCGTAGGAAGATCTGTGTTCAGTGAAACTTCTTAAGGCGGACACCCATCGTGGCAGTGTCTTCCCTGTTGAGGAAAGAATATAGAACAAGGTCGGACTCTGGACAGGTTGAATACTCTGTATTAAGTGCAGGCCTCAGCCGTTAGGCTTCCAAAACATGGAATGACAGAGCACGACCTGTGGTTATCCAAACTTCCTACCTCTTTTGAAAACTGTTCATTTGTGGTGAGGGAAGTGTGCTTTAGGATTGACTTGCGACAGTTTTGTGAGGGTCAGAACATGGAACCTGTGGGAACTGAATGTGTTGAAAACGTGAAGAGTTGCGTACAGGGCCCTATGCTCGGATTCCATACCAGTGACCATAGAGGTCTGTGTTCAGTGAAAATTCTTCAGGCGGTGCCTCATTCATGGCAGTGTATTTGCAGTTGCGGAAAGAAGATAGCACAAGGACGGACTCTGTGCAGTTTGGATGCTCAGGGTTAAGTGCAGGCCTCTGCCCTTACACTTCCAAAACATGGAATGGCAGAGCACGACATGTGGTCATCCAAACTGTCTAACTCTGTTGAAAGGCTTCAAACCTGGTAAGGGATGTGTGCTTTAGGATGGACTAGCGACAGTTTTGAGAAGGTCGAAACATGGAAGCTGTTGGAACTGATCTGTGTTGAAATCATGAAGATTCACATACAGGGCTGTATACTTGGACATCCATACCGGTGACTATAGGGAAGTCTGTGTTCAGTGAAACATCTTCAGGCATGAGCTGTGTTCATCCAAGCTGTCTACCTGTGTCAAAAAGGTTTAAAACATGGTAAGGGAAGTGTGCATTAGGACAGACTCGTGATAGTATTGAGATGGGTCAAAACATGGAAGTTGTTGGAATTGAATGTGTGAAAACGTGAAGAGCGGAATACAGTGCCCTAGTCCCAAACGTCTATACCAGTGACCATAGGAAGGTCTGTGTTCTGTGCAACTTCTTCAGTCGGACAGCCATAGTGGCAGTGTCTTCCCAGTTGAGGAAAAAGATATAAAAGGGATGGGCTCTGGCCATGTTGGATACTCTGTGTTAAGTGCAGGCCACGGCCATTGGGCTTCCTAATCTTGGAATGGCAGAGTATGAGCTGTGTTCATCCAAACTCTCTTCCTTTGTCGAAAAGGCTTCGAACCTGCTAAGGAAAGTATGCTTTAGGACAGAATCACGACAGTTTCAGGAGTGTCAAAACATGGAAGCTGTTTAACTGACTGTGTTGAAAACATAAAGAGTCACATAGAGTGCCCTAGTCTTGGACGTCCATACTGGTGACCATAGGAAGGTCTGGGTTCAGTGAAACTTCTTCAGGTCGACACCCATTCATGGCAGAATCCTCCAGTTGAGGAAAGAAGATAGATCTAAGACGGACTCTAAGCAGGTTGTATACTCTGAGATAAGTGTAGGCCACTGCCCTTAGGCTTCCAAAACACGGAATGTCAGAGCACGATATGTGATCATCCAAACTGCCTACCTGTTTCAAAAACACTTCAAACGTGGTGAGGGATGTGTGCCTTAGGAAGGACTCATGACAGTTTTGATAATGTCGAAACATGGAAGCTGTTGGAATGGATGGTATTGAAAATATGAAGAGTCACATACTTCGCCCTAGTCTCTGACATCCATACTGGTGACCATATGAAGTTCTGTGTTCAGTTAAACCTCTTCAGGTAGACACCCACTCGTGGCGGTGTCTTCCCAATTGAGGAAAGAAGACAGAACAAGGAGGGACTCTGGACAGGTTGCATAATCTGGGTTAAGTGCAGGCCACGGCCATTAGGCGTCTAAAACACCGAATGTTAGAGCACGAAGTATGGTCATTCAAACTGTCTACCTCTTTCGATAAGGCACTAACCAGGTAAGAGAAGTATTCTTTAGGACAGAAGCATGACAGTTTTGAGAGGGTCGAAACATGGAAGTGTTGTAACTGACTGTGTGGAAAACATGAAGAGTCGCGTACAGCGACCTAGTCCCAGACATCCATACCAGTGACCATAGGAAGGTCTGTGTTCAGTGAAACTTCTGCAGGCGAACCCTCATTCGTGGCAGTGTCTTCCAAGTTTAGGAAAGAAGATAGAACAAGGACGGACTCTAGGCAGTTTGTATATTCTGGGATAAGTGCAGACCACGACCCTTAGGCTTCCAAAAGATGAAATGGCAAAGCGCGAAATGTGGTCATCTAAACTGTCTACCTCTGTCAAAAATCTTCAAACATAGTGACTAAGGTATGCTTTAGGACAGACTCGTGACATTTTTTGCGATGGTTGAAACATGGAAGCTGTTGGGACTCCATGTGTTGCCTTAGTCTTGGACGTCCATACCGGTGACTGTAGAAAGGTCTGTGTTTAGCGAAACTTCTTCAGACCAAATCCCCTTCATAGCAGAGTCTTCCAGTTGAGGAAAGAAGATAGAACAGGGACAGACTTTGGGCTTGTTGGATACTCTGAATTAAGGGTAGGACATGGCCTTTAGGCTTCCAAATCGTGGAATGGCAGAGCACGAACTGTGGTCATCCAAACTGTCTACCTGTGTTGAAACGGCTTCAAACCTGGTAAGGGATGTGTGCTTTAGGACGGACTCACGACAGTTTTGAGAGGGTTGAAACATGGAAGTTGTTGGAACTGACTGTGTTGAAAACATAAGAGTCCCATACAGGGCCCTAGTCTACAACATCCATACTGGTGACCATAGGAAGGTCTGTGTTCAGTGAAACTTCTTTTGGCTGACCTACATTCACAGCAGTGTTTTGCAGTTGAGGAAAGAAGATAGAACAAGAACGGTCTCTGGACATGTTGGTTACTCTGGGTTATGTGTAGGCCACAACACTTAGGCTTCCAAAATATGGAATGGCACAACACGACCTGTGGTCATCCAGTATACCTCTGTCAAAAACTCTTCAAATGTAGTGATGAAAGTGTGCATTAAACGGACTCGTGACAGTTTTTAGAGGGTCAAAAGTGGAAGCTGTTGGAACGGACGGTGTTGAAAACATGAAGAGTGGCATAGTTCGCCCTAGTCTCCGACATCCATACCGGTGACAATAGGAAGGTCTGTGTTCAGTGAATCTTCTTCAGGCAGACACCCATTCATGGAAGTATCTTCCCAGTTGAAGAAAGAAGATACAGCAAGGACGGACTCTGGACAGGTTGAATAATCTGGGTTAAGTGCGTGACGAATGGCAGAGTATGGACTGTGGTCATCCAAACTGTCTACCTTGTTGGAAAGACTTCAAACCTGGAAGGGGAAATTTGCTTTAGGATGTAATCTCAACAGTTTCGAGAGGGTCAAAACATAGGAGCTGTTGGAACTGAGTGTGTTGAAAACATGAATATTTGCGACAGGGCCCTACTCTCGGATGTCCATACAGGTGACCATAGGAAGACCTGTGTCCAGTGAAACTTCTTCAGGCAGACACCAATTCATGGCAGTATCTTCCAAATTGATTAAAGAAGATAGAACAAGGACGGACTTGGGCAGGTTGGATACTGTGCTTGAAGTGCAGGCTATGGCTCTTTGTGGTTCCAAACTTATATTGGCAGAGAACGACCAGTGGTCATTCACACTGTCAACCTCTGTTGAAAACAATTGAAACATTGTGAGGGAAGTGTGCTCAAGGAGGTACTCGTGACAGGGTTGAGGCTTTCTACAGTTGGAAGCTGTTGGAGCTGAGTGTGTGGAAAACATGAATAGGTGCATACAGGGTCCTAGTCTCGGACGTCCATACCGGTGAACATAGGAAGGTCTGAGTTCAGGGAAACTCCTTCATTCGGACACCAAATTGTGGCAGTGTCTTCCCAGTTGCGGAAAGAAGATAGAACAACAATGGACTCTTTGCTGGTTTGATACTGAGTTAAGTGCAGGCTATGGCGCTTTGGGGTCCAAAACGTATTGTGGCAGAGCACGACCTGTGCTCATCCACACTGTCTAACTCAGATGAAAACACTTCAACCATCATTAGGGAAGTGTGCCTTAGGATGGACTCGCGACTGGGTTGAGGCTGTGGAAAGTTGGACACTGTTGGACCTCTCTGTGTTGAAAAAAATGAAGAGTCGCGTACAAGACCCTTACCGGTGACCATAGGAAGGTCTCGGTTCAGGGAAACTCCTTCAGGCAGACACCCATCCATGGCAGTGTCTTTTCAGTTGAGGAAAGAAGATAGAACAAGGACGGACTTTGGGCAGGTTGTATATTGTGAGTGAAGTGCTGTCTATGGCACGTAGGTGTCTAAATCGTATATTGGCAGAGCAAGAACAGTGGTCATCCAAACTGTCTTCCTCTGTCGAAAATGCTTCAAATGTCGTGAGGGATATGTGTTTAGGATGCACTAGCGACAGGGTGGTAAATGTGGATAGTTGGAAGCTGTTGGAACTGACTGAGTGGAAATCATGAAGAGTCACGTACAGACCCCATGTCTGGGACATCCATAATGGTGACGATAGGAAGATCTGTGTTCAGGAAATCTTCTTCAGTAAGACACCCGTTCGTGGCAGTGTCTTCCCAGTTGAGGAAAGAAGATAGAACAAGGACAAACTCTGGGCAGGTTGGATACTGAGAGTGAAGTGCAGGCTATGGCTCCTTGGGGCCCAAATCGTATATTGGAAGGGCATGACTGGTAGTTATCCACAGTGTCTTCCTGTGTCGAAAGCAATTCAAACATTGTGGGGGAAGTGTGCTTAAGGAGGGACTCGCAAACAGGTTGAGGCTTTCAAAAGTTGGAAGCTGTTGTAACTGACTGTGTGGAAAACATGAATAGACATGTACAGGGCCCTAGTCTCAGACGCCCATACCGGTGACCATAGGAAGGCCTGGGTTCAGGGAAACTCCTTCATTCAGACACCAATTTGGGGCAGTGTCTTCTCAGTTGCAGAAAGAAGATGGAACAATAACGGACTCTTTGCAGGTTGGATACTGTGAGTGAAGTGCCAGCTATGGCTCTTAAGTGTCCAAAACCTATAGTGGCAGAGCATGACCTGTGCTCATCCATACTGTCTACCTCAGATGAAAACACTTCAAACGTCTTGAGGGATGTGTGCTTTAGACTGGACTCACAACTGGGCTGAGGCTGTGGAAAGTTGGAAACTGTTGGACGGCTCTGTGTTGAAAAAATTAAGACTTGCATATAAGGCCCTTACCAGTGACCATAGGAAGGTCTCTGGTCAGGGAAACTCCTTCAGGCGGACACCCATCCATGGCAGTGTCTTCTCAGTTGACAAAAGAAAATAGAACAATGATGGACACTGTGCAGGTTACATACTGTGAGTGAAGTGCCATCTACGGCTCTTAGGCATCTAAATCGTATATTGGCAGAGAAAGACCAGTGGTCATCCACACTGTATAATTCTGTTGAAAGCGCTTCAAACGCCATGAGGAAAGTGTGCTCTTGGACGGACTAGTGACAGGGTTTCCGCTGTTGGAAGGTGGAAGCTGTTGGAACTGACTGTTGAAAACATGAGTCCCATACTGGGCCCTTACTGGTGACCATAGGAAGGTATTGGTTCAGGGAAACTCCTTCAGGAGTACACCCATCCATGGCATGGTCTTCTAAGATGAGGAAAGAAGATAGAACAATGATGGACTCTGGGCCGATTGGATACTGTGAGTGAAGTGCAGGCTACAGCTCTTAGGCCTCCAAAACGTATATTGCCAGAGCACGACCTGTGGTCATCCACACTATCTACCTCTATCAAAAGTGCTTCAAATGTCATGAGGGAAGTGTGCTTTAGGATGGACTCGCCACTGGGTTGAGGCTGTTCAAAGGTGGAAGCTGTTGGAAATGACTGTGTTGAATACATGAAGAGTCCCATACAGGGCCCTTACCGGTTACCATAGGAAGGTCTCTGTTCAGGGTAACTCCTTTTGGCATACACCCATCCATGACAGGGTCTTTCCACCTGAGGAAAGAAGATAGAATAAGGACAGACTCTGGGCCCATTGGATAATGTGAGTGAAGGGCAGGCTACAGCTCTTATGTCTCCAAAATGTATATTGCCAGAGCACGACCTGTGGTCATCCACACTATCTACCTCTGTCACAAGCGCTTCAGACGTCATAAGGGAAGTGTCCTTTAGGATGGCCTCATGAATGGGTTGAAGCTGTGCAAAGTTGGAAGCTGTTGGAAATGACTGTGTTGAAAACTTGAAGAGTCCCATACTTAGCCCTTACCACTGACCAAAGGAAGGTCTCTGTTCAGGGAAAGTTCTTCAGGTGGACACATATCCATAACAGTTCTTCTCAGTTGAGGAAAGAAGATAGAACAAGGACGGACTCTGGGCCGATTGGATACTGTGAGTGAGTACAGGCTACGGCTATTAAGTGTCCAAAACATATATTGGCAGATCACGAACTGTGGTCATCCACACTTTCTACCTCTGTTGAAAAGGCTTCAAAGTCGTGAGGGAAGTGTGCTTTAGGACAGACTCACGACAGGGTTGAGGCTGACTAAAGGTGGAAGCTGTTGGAAATGACTGTGTTGAAATCATGAAGAGTCACTTACAAGACCCCTACCAGTGACCATAGTGTGGACTCTATTCAGGAAAATTCATTCAGATGGACACCCATTCATGGCAATGTCTTCTCAGTTGTGGAAAGAAGATAGAACAAGGACGGACTCTGAGCAGGTTGGATACTGTGAGTGAAGGGCAGGCTATGGCTCTTAGGCCTCTGAATGGAATATTGCCAGAGCACGACCTGTGGTCATCCACACTATCTACCTCTGCCAAAAGTGCTTCAAATATCGTGAGGGAATTGTGCTTTAGGACAGACTCACGACTGGGTTGAGGCTGTGCAAAGTTGGAAACTGTTGGAAATGACTGTGTTGAAAACATGAAGAGTCACGTACAAAGCCGTAGTCTAGGACCTCCATCACAGTGACCATAGGTAAGGTTGTGTTCGCGGAAACTCCTTCAGGCAGACACCCATTCATGACAGTGTCTTCCCAGTTGAGAAAAGAAGATAGAACAAGGATGAATTCTGGACAGGTTGGATACTGTGAGTGAAGTGCAGGCTACGACTATTAGGCTTCCAAAACACATACTGGCTGGTCACGACCTGTGGTCATCCACAGTATCTACCTCTGTCGAAAGTGCTTCAAATGTTGTGAGGAAATTGTGCTGTTTGATGGACTAGTGACAGGGTTGAGGCTGTCCAAAGGTGCAAGCTCTTGGAACTAACTGTGTGGAAAACATGAAGAGTCACATACAGGGCCCCATTCTTGGACGTCCATACCATTGACCATAGGAAGGTCTCCGTTCAGGGAAACTACTTCAGGTGGACACATATTTGTGGCAGAGTCTTCTCAGTTGAGGAAAGAAGATAGAACAAGGACAGACTCTGGGCCTATTGGATAATGTGAGTAAAGTGCAGGCTATGGCTCTTAGCCCTCCAAAACGTATATTGCCAGAGCACGACCTGTAGTCATCCACAATATCTACCTCTATCAAAAGAGCTTCAAACGTTGTGAGGAAAGTGTGCTATAGGACAGACTCGCAACAGGATTGAGGCTATGGAAAGTTGGAAGCTGTTTGAACTGACTGTGTTGAAAACATTAGTCCCGAACAGGGTCCTTAAAGTTAATCATCAGATGGTCTCTGTTCAGGGAAATTTCTTCAGGCAGACACCCATTCATGGCAGTGTCTTCTCAGTTGTGGAAAGAAGACAGAACAATGACAGACTCTGGGCATTTTGGATACTGTTAGTGAAGTGCAGGGTGAGGTTCTTAGGGGTCCAAAACGTATACTGGCGGGCTCGACCTGTGGTCAACCACAATGTCAACCTCAGTCAAAAGCGCTTCAAATATCGTGAAGGATGTGTGCTTTAGGATGGACTCGTGACAGGGTTGAGACTGTGAAAAGTTGGAAGCTGTTGGAACTGACTGAGTGGAAAACATGAAAATTCACGTACAGAGCCCCAGTCTGGGACTTCCATACTGGTGACCATGAATAGGTCTGTGCTCAGGAAAACACCTTCAGTCAGACACCCATTCATGGCAGGGCCTTCCAGTTGAGAAAAGAAGATAGAACAAGGACGGACTCTGGGCATGTTGGATACTATGAGTGAAGTGCAGGCTATGGCTCTTAGGCGTCCAAAACATATATTGGAAGCACACAACTTGTGGTCATCCAATCTGTCATACTGTGTCAAAAACGATTCAAACATTGTGAGTGAATTGTGCTTTAGGAGGGAATTGCGACAGGATGGAGGCTGTCGAAAGTTGGAAGCTGTTGGAAGTGACTGTGTGGAAAACATGAATAGGCGCATACAGGGCCCTAGTCGCGGACAACCATACCAGTGATGATAGGAAGGTCTGCGTTCAGAGGAATTCCTTCAGGCACACACCCATCCATGGCAGTGTCCTCTCAGTTGATGAAAGAAGATAGAACAACAACGAACTCTGTGCCAGTTGGATACTGTTAGTAAAGTGCAGGCCCAGCTCTTAGGAGTCCAAAACGTATAGTGGCAGAGAATGAATCGTGCTCATCCACAGTGTCTACCTCAGTCAAAAACACTTCAAACTTCATGAGGTAAGTGTGTTTTAGGACGGAATCGCGACAGGGTTGAGGTTGTGGAAAGTTGGAAGCTGTTGGAAATAACTGTGTTGAGAACATGAAGAGTCGCTTATAAGGCCCTTAATGGTGACCATCGGATGGTCTCTGTTCAGGGAAACACCTTCAGGTGGACACCCATCCATGGCAGTGTCTTCTCAGTTGAGGAAAGAAGATAGAACAAGGACGGACTTTGGGCAGGTTGGATACTGTGAGTGAGTGGAGGCTATGGCTATTAAATGTCCAAAACATATATTGGCAGATCACGAACTTTGGTCATCCACACTTTCTACCTCTGTTGAAAAGGCTTCAAACATCATGAGGGAAGTGTGCTTTGGGACGGACTCGCGAAAGGGTTGAGGCTGTCGAAAGGTGGAAGTTGTTGGAAATAACTTTGTTGAAATCATGAAGAGTCGCATACAGGGCCCTTAGTGGTGAACATAGGAAGGTCTCTGTTCAGGGAAACTCCTTAAGGTGTACACCCATCCATGGCATTGTCTTACCAGTTGAGGAAGGAAGATAGAACAACAACGGACTCTGTGCCTGTTGGATACTGTGAGTAAAGTGCAGGCTTGGCTCTTAGGAGTCCAAAACATATAGTAAGAGAGCATGAACCATGCTCATCTAAACTGTCTACTTCAGTTGAAAACACTTCAAATGTCGTGAGGTAAGAGTGCTTTTGGAGGGACTCGCGACAGGGTTGAGGCTGTGGAAAGTTGGAAACTGTTGGAAATGACTGTGCTGAAAACATGAAGAATCGTGTACAAAGCCCTTACTGGTGACCATAGGAAGCTCTCTGTTCAGGGATACTCCTTCAGGCGACACCCATCCATGGCAGTGTCTTCTCAGTTGAGGTAAGAAGATAGAACAATGATGGACATTGGGCAGGTTGGATACTGTGAGTGAGTGCATGCTATGGCTATTAGGCATCCAAAACATACATTGGCAGGTCAAGACCTGTGGTCATCCACACTTTCTACCTCTGTTGAAAAGGCTTCAAATGTCGTGAGGGAAGTATGCTTTAAGACGGACTCACAAAAGGGTTGAGGCTGTCGAAAGGTGGAAGCTGTTGGAAGAGACTGAGTTGAAAACATGAACAGTCACGTACAGACCCCTAGTCTTGGACTTCCATATTGGTGACCATAGGAAGGGCTGTGTCCAGGAAAACTCCTTCAGTCAGACACCCAATCGTGGCAGTGTCTTCCCAGTTGAAGAAAGAAAATAGAACAAGGATGGCCTTTGGGCAGATTGGATAATGTGAGTGAAGTGCAGGCTACGGCTATTAGGCTTCCAAAACATATATTGGCAGGTCACGACCTGTGGTCATCCACAATTTCTACCTCTATTGAAAAGGCTTCAAATATAGTGAAGGAAGTGTGCTTTAGGACGGACTTGTGACAGGTTTGAGGCTGTGGAAAGTTGGAAGCTTTTGGAACTGACTGAGTGGAAAACATGAAGAGTCATGTACAGAGCGCTAGATTGGGACCTCCATAACGTTGACCATAGGAAGGTCTGTGTTCAGGAAAACTCCTTCAATCAGACACCCATTCGTGGTAGTGTCTTCCCAGTTCAGAACAGAAGATAAAACAAGGAAGGACTCTGGGTTAGTTGGATACTGTGAGTGAAGTGCCATCTATGGCACTTAGGGGTCCAAAACATGTATTGCAAGGGCACAACTTGTGGTCATCCATTCTGTCTTCCTGTGTCAAAAACGATTCAAACATCATGAGGGAAGTATGCTTTAGGAGGGACTCATGACAGGGTTGAGGCAGTTGAAAGGTGGAAGCTGTTGGAATTGACTGTGTGGAAAACATGACTAGGCGCGTACAGGTCCCTAGTCTCTGACGTCTATACTGGTGACCATTGGAAGGTCTGTGTTCAGGGAAACTCCTTTAGGCGGACACACTTTCCGTGACAGTGACTTTCCAGTTGAGGAACGAAGATAGAACCAGGACAGACACTGGACAGCTTGGGTACACTGAGTGAAGTGCAGTCTATGACTCTTAGGCGTCTAAATCGTATATTGGCAGAGCATGACCAGTGGTCATCCACACTATCTACCTCTGTTGAAAATGCTTCAAACATCGTGAGGGAAGTGCGCTCTTGGATGGACTAGTGACAGGATTGAGGCTGTCGGAAGGTGGAAGCTGTTGGAACTGTCTGTGTGGAAATCATGAAGAGTCCCATACAGGGCTCCAGTCTTGGACATCCATACCGGTGACCATAGGAAGGGCTGTGTTCAGGGAAACTCCTTCAGGAGGACACACGTTAGTGGCAGTGTCCTCTCAGTTGAGGAAAGTAGATAGAACAAGGACATACTCTGGGCCCATTGGATACTGTGAGTGAAGTGCAGGTTACGGCTCTTAGGCCTCCAAAACTTATATTGCCAGAACACAACCTGTGGTCATCCACACTATCTGCCTCTGTCAAAAGCCCTTCACATGTCGTGAGGGAAGTATGTGTTAGGACAGACTCGTGACTGAGATGAGGCTATGCAAAGTTGGAAGCTGTTGGAAATGAATGTGTTGAAAACAAGAAGAGGCATATACAGGGCCCTTACCGGTGAGCATAGGATGGTCTCTGTTCAGGGAAATTCCTTTAGGCGGACACCCATTCATGGCAGTGTCTTCTCAGTTGAGGAAAGAAGACAGAACAAGGACGGACTTTGGGCGGTTGGATCCTGTGAGTGATGTGCAGGCTATGGCTATTAGGCGTCCAAAACATATATTGGCTGGTCACGAACTGTGGTCATCCACACTGTTTACCTATGTCAAAAACGCTTCAAATGTCATGAGGGAAGTTTGCTTTAGAATGGACTCGTGACAGGGTTGAGGCTGTGGAAAGTTGTAAGTTGTTGGAACTGACTGTGTTGAAAACATGAAGAGTCACATACAGACCCCTGGTCTGGGACTTCCATAACGGAGACCATAGGAAGGTCTGTGTTCAGAAAAACATGAATAAGCGTGTATAGGGCCCTAGTCTCAGACATCATACCAGTGACCATAGGGATGTCTGTGTTCAGGGAAACTCCTTCATGTGGACACCAATTTGTGGCAGTGGCAGAGCACCACCTATAGTCATCCACACTGTCTACCTCTTTCGAAAACGCTTCAAACATCATGAGGGAAGTGTGCTTTAGGAGGGACTCACGACAGGGTTGAGGCTGTTGGAAGGTGGAAGCTGTTGGAAATGACTGGGTGGGAAACATGAAGAGTAACATACAGCACCCCAGTCTAGGCCATCCATACCAGTCATCATAGGAAGGACGGTGTACAGGGAAACTCCTTCATGCAGAAACCAATTTGTGGAAGTGTCTTCCCAGTTGAGGAAAGAAGATAGAACAAAAACGGACTCTGGGCAAGTTGGATTTTGTGAGTGAACTGCAGGCTAAACCTCTTAGGGGTCCAACACGTATAGAGGCAGAACACGACCTGTGCTCATCCACACTGTCTATGTCAGTTGAAAACACTTCAAATGTCATGAAGCAAGTGTGCTCTAGGATGCACTAGTGACAGGGTTGAGGCTTTGGAAAGTTGGAAGCTGTTGGACCTGTCTGTGTTGAATTTATGGAGTGTCGCGTACAGGGCCCTTACCGGGACCATAGGAAGATCTCTGTTCAGGGATACTCCTTCAGGTGGACAGCCATCCATGGCAGTGTCTTCTCAGTATAGGAAAGAAGACAGAACAAGGACGGACACTGGGCAGCTTCAATACAGTGAGTGAAGTGCAGGCTATGGCTCTTAGGTATTCTAAACGTATATTGGCAGAGCATGACCTGTGGTCAGCCACACTGTCCACCTTTGTCAAAAACTCTTCAAACTTCATGAGGGAAGTGTGCTTTAGAATAGACTTGTGACAGGATTGAGGCCGTGGAATGTTGGAAGCTGTTGGAACTGACTGAGTGGAAAACATAAAGAGTCACGTACAGAGCCCCAGTCTGGGACTTCCATACCGGTGACCCTAGGAAGGACTGTGTTCAGAAAACTCCTTCAGTCAGACACCAATTTGTGGCAGTGTCTTCCCAGTTAAGGAAAGAATATATAACAAGGATGGACTCTGGGCAGGTTGGATACTGTGAGTGAAGTGCAGGCTACGGCTCTTAGGCATCCGAAACATATATTGGAAGGGCACAACCTGTGGTCATCCACACTGTCTACCTCTGTCGAAAATGCTTCAAACATCGTGAGGGAAGTTTGCTTTAGGAGGGACTCACGACAGGGTTGAGGCTGTTGGGAGGTGGAAGCTGTTGGAAAAGACTGCGTGGAAAACATAAAGAGTTGCATACAGGGCCCCAGTCTCGGATGTCCATACCTATCATCATAGGAAGGACGGTGTACAGGGAAACTCCTTCATGCAGACACCAATTTGTGGCAGCGTCTTTCCAGTTGAGGAAAGAAGATAGAACAAGAATGGACTCTGGGCAGGTTGGATACTGTGAGTGCAGTGCAGGCTAAGGCTCTTAAGGGTCCAGAACGTATAGTGGCAGAGTACGACCTATGCTCATCCACACTGTCTATCTCAGTTGAAAACACTTCAAATATCGTGAGAGAAGTGTGCTCTAGGATGGAATCGTGACAGGGTTGAGGCTTTGGAAAGTTGGAAGCTGTTGGACCTGTCTGTTATGAATAAATGCAGAGTTGCTTACAGGGCCCTTACCAGGACCAAATGAAGATCTCTGTTCAGGGAAACTCCTTCAGGCGGACACTCATCCATGGCAGTGTCTTCTCAGTTGAGGAAAGAAGATAGAACAAGGACCGACTCTTGGCTGTTTTGGATAATGTGAATGAAGTGCAGGCTACGGCTCTAAGGGGGCAAAACGTATATTGGCAGGTTACAACCTGTGGTCATCCACGCTGTCTACCTCTGTCGAAAACGCTTGAAATGTCATGAGGGAAGTATGCTTTAGGATGGACTCATAACAGGATTGAGGCTATGGAACATTTGACGCTATTGGAAATGACTGTGTTGAAAATATGAAGAGTCACGTACACGGCCATTACCGGGGACCATCGAATGGTCTCTGGTCAGGGAAATTCCTTCAGGTGGACACCCATTCATTGCAGTGTCTTCTCAGTTGAGGAAAGAAGACAGAACAAGGATGGACACTGGGCAGCTTGGATACTGTGAGTGAAGTGCAGGCTATGAGACTTAGGGGTCCAAACGTATATTGGCAGAACACGACCTGTGGTCATCCACACTGTATACCTATGTCGAAAATGCCTCAAACGTCATGAGGGAAGTGTGCATTAGAATAGACTCGTGACAGGATTGAGGCTGTAGAATGTTGTGAGCTTTTGTAACTGACTGAGTGGAAAACATGAAGAGTCAGGTACAGAGCCCTAGTCTGGGACTTACATAACGGTGACCATAGGAAGGTCTGTCTTCAGGAAAACTCCTTCAGTCAGACACCCATTTGTGGCAGTGTCTTCCCAGTTGAGGTAAGCAGATAGAACAAGGACGGACTCTGGGAAGTTTGGATACTGGGAGTGAAGTGCCGGCTACTGAACTTAGGCATCCAAAACATATATTGGAAGGGCACGACCTGTGGCCATCCACACTGTCTTCCTGTGTCGAAAACGCTTCAAACATCATGAGGGAACTGTGCTTTAGGAGGGACTCGCGACAGGGTTAAGGCTGTCGAAAGATGGAAGCTATTGGAACTGACGGTGTGGAAAATATGAATAGGCAAGTACAGGGCACTAGTCTCAGACGTCCATACCTGTGACCATAGGAAGGTCTGTGTTCAGGGAAACTCCTCCAGGCAAACACACATTCGTGGCAGTGTCTTCCCAGTATAAGAAAGAAGATAGAACAAGGATGCACACTGGACAGATTGGGTACTGTGAGTGAAGTGCAGGCTACGGCTCTTAGGCGTCCAAAACATTTTGGAAGGGCACGCCCTGTGGTCATCCACACTGTCTTCCTATGTCAAAAATGCTTCAAACATCATGGGGGAAGTGTGCTTTAGTTCGGACTCGCAACAGGATTGAGATTACGCAAAGTTGGAAGCCATTGGAACTGACTGTGTGGAAAACATGAACAAGCTCAATCAGGGCCCTAATCTCACATCCATACCAGTGACCATAAGAAGGTCTGTGTTCACGGAAACTCCTTCAGGCGGACATTTGTGGCAGTGTCTTCTCAGTGGATGAAAGAAGATAGAACAAGGAGGGACACTGGGCATGTTGGGTACTATGTGTGAACTGCAGTCTATGGCTCTTAGACATCTAATTCGTATATTGGCAGAGCACGACCTGTGGTCATCCACACTGTTTACCGGTGTCAAAAATGCTTCAAACGTCGTGAGGGAAGTGTGCTCTTGGATGGACTAGCAACAGGGTTTAGGCTGTCAGAAGGTGGAAGCTGTTGGAACTGACAGTGTTGAAGCATGAAGAGTCATGTACAGGGCCCTTACCGGTGACCATAGTGCGGTCTCTGTTCAGGAAAATTCCTTCAGATTGACACCCATTGATGGCAGTGTCTTCTCAGTTGTGGAAAGAAGATAGAACAAGGACTGACTCTGGGCAGGTTGGATACTGTGAGTGAAGTGCAGGCTATGGCTCTTAGGTCTCCAAAACGTATATTGGCAGAGCACGACCTGTGGTCATCCACACTGTCTACCTATGTTGAAAATGCTTCAAACATCGTGAGGGAAGTGTGCTTTAGGACGGACTCATGACAGGATTGAGCCTATGGAAAGTTGGAAGCTGTTGGAACTGACTGAGTGGAAAACATGAAGTGTCACACACTGAGCCTTAGACTGGGACTTCCATAACAGTGACCATAGGAAGGTCTGCGTTCAGGTAAACTCCATTCAGACACCCATTCATGGCAGGGTCTTCCAGTTGAGAAAAGAAGATAGAACAAGGACGGACTCTGGGCAGGTTGGATACTTGAGTGAAGTGCAGGCTACAGCTCTTAGGCGTCGAAAACATATATTGGAAGGGCATGACTTGTGACCATCCACACTGTCTTCCTGTGTCGAAAATGCTTCAAAGATCGAGAAAGAAGTTCGTTTTTAGGAGGGACTCACGACAGGGTTGTGACTGTCGAAAGGTGGAAGTCGTTGGAACTGACTCTGTGTAAAACATGAATAGGTGCCTACAGGGCCCTAGTATCAGACGTCCATATCGGTGACCATAGGAAGGTCTGTGATTAGGGATACTCCCTTAGACGGAATCCCATTTGTGTCAGTGTCTTCCCATTTGAGGGAAGTACACAGAACAAGGACAAACTCTGGGCCATTTGAATATGTGAGAGAAGTGCAGTCTATGGCTCTAAGGCATCAAAAACGTATATTGGCATAGCAAGACCTGTGCTCATCCACACTGTCTACCTCTGTCGAAAATGCTTCAAACGTCCTTAGGTAACTGTGCTTTAGGAAGGACTTGCGACAGTGTTGAGGCTGTCTAAAGGTGGAAGCTGTTGGAACTGACTGTCTTAAAAACATGAATAGTCATATACAAGGCCCTAGTTCGAAAGTCCATACTGGTGAACCATAGGAAAGTCTGTGTTAGGGAACCTCCTTCAGGCAGACACCCATTGTGGCAGTGTCTCCCAGCAGCGGGAAGAAGATAGAACAAGGATGGACTCTGGGCCGCTTGGATACTGTGAGTGAAGTGCAGGCAAGGCTCTTAGGCATCCAAAATGTATATTGGCGGATCACGACCTATGTTCATCAACACTGTCTACCTCTGTCGAGAACGCTTCAAACATCATTAGGGAAGTGTGCTTTAGGAGGGACTTGCAACAGGGTTGAGGCTGTCCAATGGTGGATGCCTTTGGAACTGACTGTGTTGAAAACATGAAGAGTTGCATACAGGGCCCTAGTCTCTACCATCCATACCTGTGACCATTGGAAGGTCTGTGTTCAGTGAAACTTCTTCAGGCAGACACCCATTCGTGGCAGTATCTTCCCAGTAGAAGAAAGTAGGTAGAAAAAGGACTGACTCTGGGAAGTTTGGATAGTCTAAGTGCAGGCCACGGCCCTTAGGCTTCTAATCGTGGAATGGCAGAGTACGATCTGTGCTCATGCATACTGTCTACCTCTGTCGAAAAGGCTTCAAAAGTGGTAAGGAAATCTGATTTAGGACAGACTTGCAACAGTTTTGAGAGTGTCAAATCATGGAAGCTGTACTGAAAGTGTTGAAAACATGAAGAGGCGCATACAGCGCCCTACTCTCCGACGTCCATACCAGTGACCATAGGAAAGTCTGTGTTCACTGAAACTTCTTCAGGTGGACCACCAGTTGCGGCAATGTTGTTGCAGTTGAGGAAAGAGTATAGAACAAGGACGGACTCTAAGCAGGTGGGATACTCTGTGTTAAGTGTAGGCCACAGACCTTAGGTTCAAAATATGGAATGGCAGAGCATGACCTGTGCTCATCCAAACTCTCTACCTCTGTCCAAAAGGTTTCAAACCTGGTAGGAGATGTAAGCTTTAGGACAAAATCACGACAGTTTTGAGAGGGTTGAAACATGGAAGCTGTTGGAACTGACTGTGTTGAAAACATGAATAGTCGCCTATAGGGCCCTAGTCTCGGACGTGAATTCCATTGACTATAGAAGGTCTAGGTTCAGTGAAACATCTTCAGGTGGAGACTAATTCGTGACAGTGTCTTCGCAGTTGAGGAAAGAATAGAGAACTAGGATGGACTCTAGGCAGCTTGTATACTCTGAGTTAAGTGTAGGCCATAGCCCTTAGGCTTCCAAATAATGGAATTGCAGAACACTCCCTGTGGTCGTCCAAACTGTCTACCTCTTTGAAAACGCTTCAAATGTGGTGAGGGAAGTGTGCATTTGGACGGACTCACGACAGTTTTGAAAGGGTTGAAACATAGAAGCTGTTGGAACGGACTGTGTTGGAAACATGAAGAGTCGCTTCCAGGGCCCTAGTCTCGGATACCCATACCTGTGACCATAAGAAGTTCTGAGTTCAGGGAAACTTCTTCAGGTGGACACCCATTTGGGGCAGTGTCTTCCCAGCTGAGGAAAGAAGATAGAATAGGGAGGGACTCTGGGCCGGTTGGAAACCCAGGTTTAAGTGCAG
Organism: Lontra canadensis; assembly: GCF_010015895.1. NCBI lineage: Eukaryota > Metazoa > Chordata > Mammalia > Carnivora > Mustelidae > Lontra > Lontra canadensis. Next base: position 25,515,632 of record NW_022631014.1, read on the forward strand.
GCCACCGCCCATGGGCTTCTAAAACATGGAATGGCAGAGCATGACCTGTGGTCATCTAAATTGTCTACCTCTGTCAAAAAGTCTTCAAACCTTGTAAGTGATGTGTGCTTTAGGACAAAAGTTTTGAGAGGGTCGAAACATGGAAGCTGTTGGAACTGAATGTGTTGAAGTTATGAAGAGTCATGTACAGCTCCCAAGTCTCGGAAATCCATACTGGTGACGATACAAGTTCTGTGTTCAGTGATACTTCATCAGGTGGACCTTCATTTGAGGCTGTCTTCGCAGTTCAGGAAAGAAGATAGAAGATAGAAGATAGAAAGACTCTAGGCAGGTTGTATTCTATGAGTTAAATGTAGGCCATGGCACTGAGGCTTCCCATACGTGGAATGGCAGACCTCGAACCGTTGTCATCGAAACCATCTACCTCTGTTGAAAACTGTTTAAACGTAATGAGGGAAGTGTGCTTTTGGACGTACTTGCAAAAGTTTTGAGAGATTCGACAATGGAAGCTGTTGTAACAGAAGGTGTGGAAAACATGAAGAGATGCATACTTTGCCCTAGTCTCGTACGTCCACACCTGTGACTATAGGTAATTCTGTGTACAGTGAAACCTCTTCAGGCGGACACACATTTGTGGCAGTGTCTTCCCACTTGAGGAAAGAAGATAGAACAAGGACGGGCTTTGGGCAGGTTGGATACTGTGGGATAAGAGCAGGCCACAGTCCAGAGGCTTCCAAAACATGGAATGGCTGAGCATGACATGTGGTCATCCAAACTGTCTAACTCTGTCAAAAACGCTTCATACCTGGTAAGAGATGTGTGCTTCAGGATGGACTCGTGACAGTTTTGTGAGCATACAAACTTGTAAGCTGTTGGAACTGACTGTGTTGAAAACATGAAAGTTGCATACAGTGCCCTAGTCTCTGACGTCCATACCGGTGACCATAGGAAGGTCAGTGTTCAGTGAAACTTCTTCAGGTGAACCCTTATTCGTGGCAGTGTCTTTGCAATTGAGGAAAGAAGAGAGAACACGTACAGACTCTGGGCAGGTTTGATACTCAGGTGTAAGTACAGGACATGGCCCTTAGGCTTCAGAAACATTGAATGGCACAGCACGACCTGTGGTCATCACAACTGCCTAGCTCTGTCGAGAAGGCTTCAAACCTGGGAAGGGATGTGTGATTTAGGACACTTGCAACAGTTTTGAGAAGATCAAAACATGGAAGCTGTTTGAACTGATTAGGTTGAAAACATGAAGAGTCGGGTACAGGGCCCTAGTCTCAGACGTCCACACCATTGACCATAGGAAAGTCTGTGTTCAGTGAAACATCTTCAGGTGGGCAACCATTGTTGGCAGTGTATTTCCAGTTGAAGAAAGAAGATAGAACAAGGACGGCTCTGGGCAGGTTGGATACTCAGTGTTAAGTGCACTCCACGGCCCTTAGGCGTTCAAAACATGGAATGGCAGCCACAACCTGTGGTCATCCAATCTTTCTAGGTCTGTAGAGAACGCTTCAAACTTGGTAAGGTAGGTGTGTTTAGGATGGACTTGTGACACTTTTGAGAGGGTCGAAACATGGAAGATGTTGGAAAAGACTGTTTTGAAAACATGAAGAGTCGTGTACAGGACCCTAGTCTCAGACGTCCATACTGGTGACCATAGGAAGGTCTGTGTTGAGTGAAACTTCTTCAGGAGGACACGCATTCGTGACATGTCTTCCCAGTTGAAGAAAGAAGATAGAACAAGGAAGGACTCTGGGCAGGTTGGATAACCGGAGTGAAGTGCAGGCCACGGGTTTTAGTCTTCCAAAACATGGAATGATAGAGCATGACATCTGGTCATCCAAACTGTCTACCTCTGTAGTAAAGGATTCAAACCTGGTAAGGGATGTGTGCTTTAGGACAGACTAGTGAGAGTTTTGAGAAAGTCGAAACATGGAAGCAGTTGGAACTGATGGTGTTGAATACACGAACAGTCACGAACAGGGCCCTAGTCCCAGACGTCCATACTGGGAACCATAGAAAGGTGTTTTTTCAGTGAAACTTCTTTAGGCTTACACCTATTTGTGGTAGTGTCTTCCCTGTTGAAGAAAGAAGATAGAACAAGGACGGGCTCCAGGCTAGTTGGATACTCAGGGTTAAGTGCAGGCCTCGGCCCTTAGGCGTCCAAAACATGGAACCACAGATCATGATCTATGCTCATCCAAACTGTAACTCTGTCTAGAACTCTTCAAACCCATTCGTGGCAGTGTCATCCCAGTTGAGCATAGAAGATAGAAAAGAATGGACTCTAGGCAGGTTGTATAATCTTATTTAAGTGCAGGCCATGGCCATTAGGCTTCCAAATCATGGAATGGCAGAGCATGAGCTATGTTCATCCAAATTGTCTACTTCTGTCGAAAAGGCTTCAAATGTGATAAGGGAAGTGTGCTTTAGGACGGAATCATGACAGTTTTGAGAGGATCAAAATATGGGAGTCGTTGGAAGTGAAAGTGTTGAAAACATAGAGTCTCATACAGTGCCCTAGTCTCAGACACCCATACTGGTGACCACACTAATTTCTGTGTTCAGTGATACTTCAGTTGGACCCCCATTCGCAGCAGTGTCTTTGCAGTTGAGGAAAGAAGATAGAGCAAGGACAGACTCTAGGCAGGTTGTATAATCTGAGTTACTTGTAGGCCACAGCCCTTAGGCTTCCAAAACATGGAATGGAAGATCATGACCTGTGGTCATCCAAAATGTCTACATCTGTCTAAAATGCCTCAAATGTGGTGAGGGAGGTGTGCTTTAGGACAGACTCACGAGAGTTTACAGAGGGTTAAAACATGGAAGCTATTGTTACAGACTGTGTTGAAAACATGAAGAGTCGTGTACAGGACCCTAGTATTGGACTTCAATACCTGTGAACATAGGAAAGTCTCTGTTCAGGGAAAGTTAATCAGCGGACACCCATTCGTGTCAGTGTCTTCTCAGTTGAGGAAAGAAGATAGAACAAAGATGGATACATGACAGGTTGGATACTCTGGGTTAAGAGCAGGGCACAGCAATTAGGATTCCAAAATATGGAATGGCAGAGCAAGATCTGTAGTCATCCAGTCTACCTCTGTCAAAAACTCTTCAAATGTAAGGAGGGAAGTGTGGTTTAGGATGGACTCGCGACAGTTTTGAGAAGTTCGAACATGGAAGCTGTTGGAACTGATGGTGTTGAAAACATGAAGACTCGCGTACAGGGCCCTAGTCTCAGACATCCATACTGGAGACAATGGGAAGGTCTGTGTTCAGAGAAAGTTCTTAGGTGGCCACCCATTGGTGGCAGTGTCTTCCCACTTGAGGAAATAAGATAGAGCAAGGAAGGCCTTGGGATTGTTGGATATTCAGGGTTATGTGCAGGTCACGGCCCTTAGGCGTCCAAAACATGGAATGGCAGAGCGTGACCTGTGGTCATCCTAACTGCCTACCTCTGTCGAGAAGACTTCAAACTTGGTAAGGGATGTGTGCTTTAGGACGGATTCGGGACACTTTTGAGAGTGTTGAAACATGGAAGATGTTGGAACGGACTGTGTTGAAAACATGAAGAGTCGCGTACAAGGCCCTAGTCATGGATATCCATACCTATAACCATAGGAATGTTTGTGTTCAGTGAAACTTCTTCAGGCAGACACCCATTCGTGGCAGTGTCTCCCCAATTGAAGAAAGAAGATAGAACAAGGATGGACCCTGGGCAGGTTGCTTCCATGTTTCAACTTTCTCAAAACTGTCGTGAATCCGTCCTAAACCCTTACCAGGTTTGAAGCCTTTTCGACAGAGTTAGACAGTTTGGATGACCACATGTCATGCTGTGCCATTCCATGTTTGGAAGGCTTAGGGTTTTGGCTTGAACTTAACCCAGAGTATCCAACCTGCCCAGAGTCTGTCCCTGTTCTATCCTCCTTCCTCAACTGGGAAGACACTCTCAGCTATGGTTGTCCGCCTAAAGAAATTTCACTGAACACTTACCTTCCTATGGTCACCAATATGGACATTCAAGACTAGGACCCGGTACCCAACTCTTCATGTAATCAAAACAGTCCATTACAACATATTACATGTTTCCACCCCCACAAAAGTGTCGGAAGTCTGTCTAAAGCACACATCCCTTACCAGGTTTGAAGTGTTCTCGACAGAGGTAGACAATTTGGATGACCACAGGTCGTGGCTCTCATTCCATGTTTTGAACATCTAAGGACTGTGTTGAAAACATGGAGTCACGTACCGGGTCCTAGTCTCAGACGTCCATACCAGTGGCCATAGGAAGGTTGTGCTCAGTGAAACATCCTAAAGCGGATCCCCATTGGTGGCAGTGTGTTTACAGTTGAGGAAAGAAGATAGAACAATACAGACTCTAGGTTGGTTGTATACTCTTTGTTAAGTGTAGGTCACGGCCCTTAGGCTTCCCATACATTGAATGGCAGAGCACGACCTGTGGTCATCAAGTCTACCTCTCTCGAAATCTCTTCAAATGTAGTGAGGGAAGTGTGCTTTAGGACAAACATTCGACAGTTTTGAGGGTCGGCAATGGAAGCTGTTGGAACTGACGGTTTTGAAAACATGAAGAGTTGCATACTTCGCCCTAGTCTCTGACCTCCATTCTGGTGACCATAGCAAGGTCTGTATTCATTGAATCTTCTTCAGGTGGACACCCATTTGTGGCAGTGTCTTCACAGTTGAGGAAAGAAATAGAACAAGGATGGACTCAGACAGGTTGGATACTCTGAGTTAAATGCAGGCTCCAGCCATTAGGCTTCCAAAACGTGGAATATCAGAGCACGATCTGTGGTCATTCAAATGTCTACCTCTTTTGAAAACACTTCCAATGTGGTGAGGGAAGTGTGCTTTAGGACAGACTCACAACAGTTTTGATAGGGTCGAAACATGGAAACTGTGGGAACTGAATGTGTTGAAAATGTGAAGAATCGCTTACAGGGCCTTAGTCTCTGACGTCCATACCGGTGACCATAGCAAGGTCCTTGTTCAGTGAAACTTCTTCAGTTGGACACCCATTGGTGGCAGTGTCTTCCGAGTTGAGGAAAGAAGATAGAATAAGGAGGGACTCTGGGCAGGTGGAATACTTATGGTTAAGTGCAGTACATGGCCCTTAGGCTTCAAGAACTTGGAAAGGCAGAACACGACATCTGGTCATCCAAACTGTCTACCTCTGATGACAAGGCTTCAAACCTGCTAAGGGAAGTGTTTTTTAGGACAGACTCGAGACAGTTTTGAGAATGTTGAAACATGGAAGCTTTTGGAACTTACTGTGTTGAAAACATGAAGAGTCGCCTAAACACCCCTAGTCTCGGACGTCCATACTGGTGACCATAGGAAGGTCTGTGTTCAGTGCATCTTCTTCAGGGGGACATCCATTCTTGGCAGTGTCTTTCCAGTTGAGGAAAGAAGATAGAACAAGGACGGGCACTGGGCAAGTTGTGTACTCTGAGTAAAGTGCAGCCCATGGCCATTAGGCATGCAAATCGTTGAATGTCAGAGTACGTGCTGTGTTCATCCAACCTGTCTACTTCTGTTGAAAACGCTTCAAACGTGTTAAGGGAAGAGTGTTTTAGGATGGAATTGGGACCGTTTTGAGAAGGTAAAATCATGGAAGCTGTTGGAATTGACTGTGTTGAACATGAAGAGTCACATATAGCACCCTTGTCTCGAACGTCCATACCTGTGACCATAGGAAGGTCTGTGTTCAGTGCAACATCTTCAGGCAGACACACATTCATGGCAGTGTCTTTCCAGTTGAGGAAAGAAGATAGAACAAGGATGGACTCTGGATATATTGGATACTCTGGGTTAAGTGCAGGACACGTCCAATAGGCATCCAAAATATCGAATGGCAGACCACGAACTGTGGTCACCCAAACTTTATACCTCTGTCGAAAACTCTTCAAATGTTGAGAGGGAAGTGTGCCTTAGGACGGAATCTCTAAATTTTGAGATGATCGAACCATGGAAGCTGTTGGAACTGAATGTGTTGAAAATATGAAGAGTCGCATACAGGGACCTATTCTTGGACGTCCATACCAGTCACCATAGGAAGGTCTGTGTTCATTGAAACTTCTTCAGGCAGACATCCTTTCATGGCAGTGTCTTCGCAGTTGAGGAAAGAAGATAGAACAAGACAGACTCTAGGCAGGCTGTATACTCTGGGTTAAGTTGTGACCACTGCCCTTAGGCTTCCAAAACTTAGATTGTCAGAGCATATCCTGCGGTCATTGAAACTGTCTACCTCTATCGAAATACTTCAAATTTGGTGAGGGAAGTGTGCTTTAGGACGGACTCGTGACAGTTTTCAAAGGGCAAAACATGGAAGCTGTTGAAACTGACTATGTTGAAATCATGAAAAGTCCCGTACAGGGCCCTAGTCTTGGACGTCCATACCTGTGACAATAGGAAGGTCTGTGTTCAATATAACTTGTTCAGGCGGACACCCATTCTCGGCAGTGAAATCGCAGTTGAGGAAAGAAGATAGAACAAGGACAGACTCTAGGTAGGTTGTATACTCTGAGTTAAGAGTAGGCCACTGCCCCTTGGCTTCCAAAACTTGGAATGGGAGAGCATGACCTGTGGTCATCCAGTCTACCTCTGTCGAAAACTCTTCAAACATAATGAGGGAAGGGTTCTTTAGGACAGAATCATGACAGTTTTGAGAAGGTCGAAACATGGAAATTGTTGGCACTTATTGTGTTGAAAACATGAAGAGTGGCGTACAGGGCCCTAGCCTCAGACGTCCATACTGGTGACCATAGGAAGGTCTGTGTTCAGTGAAACTTCTTCAAGCTGACCCCCATTCATGGCAGTGTCTTCTCAGTTGAGGAAAGAAGATAGAACAGGGACGGACTCTGGACAGGTTGGATACTCTGAGTTAAGTGTAGACCACAACACTTAGGCTTCCAAAACACGACCTGTCGTCATGCAGGTCATACCTCTGTCGGAAACTCTTCAAATGTAGTGATTGAAGTGTGCATGAGCACGGACTCGTGACAGTTTTGAAAGGGTCAAAAAGGGAAGTTGTTGGAATGGACGGTGTTGAAAACATGAAGAGTCGCATACTTCGCCCTAGTCTCCAAAGTCCATACCTGTGACCATAGGAAGTTCTGTGTTCACTTAATCCTCTACAGGTGGACAAGCATTCGGGCAGTATCTTCCCAGTTGAGGAAAGAGGATAGAACAAGGATGGACTCAGGGCAGGCTGGATACTCAGGGTTAAGTGCAGGCCACTGCCATTAGGCTTCCAAATCGTGGAATGGCAGAGCACGAGCTGTGTTCATCTAAACTGGCTACCTCAGTCGAAAAGGCTTCAAACATGGTAAGGGTAGTGTGCTTTAGGATGGACATGTGACAGTTTTGAGAGAGTCGAAACTTCGAAGGTATTGGAACTGACTGTGTTGAAAACATGAAGAGTCGCATACAGGGCCAAAGTCTCGGATGTCCATACCAGTGGCCATAGGAAGGACTGTGTTCAGGAAACTTCTGAAGGCAGACACCCGTTCGTGGCAGTGTCATCCCACTTGAGGAAAGAAGATAGATCAAGGATGGCCTCTGGTAGGTTGGATACTCTGAGTTAAATGCAGGCCACGGCCCTTAGGCTTCCAAAACGTGGAATGGCAGAGCACGATCTGTGGTCCTCCAAACTGTCTAATTCTAAGAAAAACTCTTCAAACGTACTGAAGGAAGTGTGCTTTAGGACGGACTCATAACAGTTTTGAGAGGATTGAAACATGAAAGCTTTTGGAACTGACTGTGTTGAAAACATGAAGAGTCGCATAGAGTGCCCTAGTCTCTGACATCGATACCAGTAACCATAGGAAGGTATGTGTTCAGTGAAATTTCTTCAAGCACACATACATTCGTGGCAGTGCCTCCCTAGTTGAGGAAAGAAGATAGAACAAGGACGGACTCAGACAGGTTGGATACTCTGGGTTAAGTGCAGGCTGAAGCCTTAGGCTTCCAAAAAGTGGAATGGCAGATCACAACCTATGGTCTTCCAAAATGTCTACCTCTGTCGAAAATGCTTCAAACTGGGTAAGGGATGTCTGCTTTAGGACGGACTCATGAAAGTTTTGAGAGGGTCGAAACATGGAAGATGTAGGAACTGACAACAGGAATAGTCGCAGACAGGGCCCTAGTCTCGGACATCCATATCTGTGGCCATAGGATGGTCTGTGTTCATTTAAACTTCTTCAGGTGGACATCCATTCGTGGCAGTGTCTTCCCAGTTCAGGAAAGACTATAGAACAAGGACGGGCTCTGGCCAGGTTGCATACTCTGGGGTAAGTGCAGGCCATGGCCACTAGGTTTCCAAAACATGGAATGGCAGAGTACAAAATGTGATCATCCAAACTGTCTACCTCTGTCGAAAAGGCTTTAAACTTGGTAAGGTAAGTATGCTTTAGGAAGGAATCGTGAAAGTTTTGAAAAGGGACGAAACATGAATGCTGTTGGAATTGACTGTGTTGAAACATGAAGAGTTGTGTACTGTGCCCTGGTCTTGGACGCCCATACCAGTGATCATAGGAAGGTCTGTATTCAGTGAAAACTTCAGGCGTACACCCTTTCTCGGCAATGTATTTGCAGTTGAGGAAAGAAGATAGAAAAGGACGGACACTAGGTAGGTTATATACTCTGAGTATAGAGTAGGTCCCGACCCTTAGGCTTCCAAAACATGGAATAGCAGAACACGACCAGTGGTTATCCAAACTATCTACCTCTGTCGAACATGCTTCAAATTTGGTGAGGGAATTGTGCTTTAGGATGGACTCGTGACAGTTTTGAGAGGACAAAACATGGAAGCTCTTGGAATGGACTGCATTGAAAACATGAAGAATCAAGTACATGGCCCTAGTCTCGGTAGTCCATAATTGTGACCATAGGAAGGTCTGTGTTCAGTGAAACTTATTCAGGCGGACACCCATTCGAAGCAGTGTCTTCCCAGTTGAGGAAAGAAGATAGAACAACGAGGGCTCCTGGAAAGGTTGGGTACTCTGAGTTAAGTGCAGGCCTCTGCCATTAAGCTTCTAAAATATGGAATGGCAGGGCACGAACTGTGGTCATCCAAACTGCCTACCTCTGTCGAAATGGCTTCAAAGGTGGTAAGGGAAGTGTGCTTTAGAATGGTATCACGACAGTTTTGAGAGGGTTGAAACATGGAAGCTGTTGGAATGGATGGTGTTAAAATCATGAAGAGTTGCATACTTCGCCCTAGTCTGCAATGTTCATACTGGTGACCATAGGAAGGTCTGTGTTCAGTGAAACTTCTACAGGCGGACACCCATTCATGGCAGTGTCCACCTAGTTGAGTAAAGATGATAGAACACGGAGGAACTCTGGACAGTTTAGATAATCTGGGTTAAATGCAGGCCACAGACCTTAGGCTTCCAAAACATGAAATGGCAGAGCACGACATGTGGTCATCCAAGCTGTCTAACTCTGTCGAAAAAGCTCCAAACCTCGTAAGGGATGTGTGCTTTAGGACGGTGTCGTGACAGTGTTGAGAGGGTCGAAACGTGGAAGCTGTTGGAACTGAATGTGTTGAAAACATGAAGAGTCGCGTACAGAGCCCTAGTCTCTGACGTCCATACTTGGGACCATAGAAATGCCTGTGTCCAGTGTAACTTGTTCAGGGGGAACCCCATATGCAGCAGTGTTTTCACAGTTGAGGAAAGAAGATAGAACAAGGACAGACTCTAGGCATCTTTTATACTCTGAGTTAAGTATAAACGACGACCCTTAATCTTCCAAATCTTGGAATATCAGAGCATGACCTGTGGTCATCCAAACTGTCTACTTCTGTCGAAAACACTTCAAATTTGATGAGGGAAGTGTGCTTTAGGATGGACTCGCATCAGCTTTGAGAGGACGAAACATGGAATCTGTTGGAATGGACTGCGTTGAAAACATGAAGAGTCAAGTACAGGGCCCTAGTCTCGGTTGTCCATATCTGTGACCATAGGAAGGTCTATGTTCAGTGAACATTCTTCAGGTGGACACCCATTCGTGGCAGTGTATTCCCAGTTGAGGGAGAAGATAGAACAAGGAGGGATGCTGGACAAGATGGATAATCTGGACTAACTGCAGGCATGGCCCTTAGGCTTCCAAAACATGGAATGGCAGAGCACGACCTGTGGTCTTCTAGTCAACCTCTATGGAAAACTCTTCAAATGTAGTGAGTGAAGTGTACTTTAGGAGGGAGTCGTGACAGTTTTAAGAGGGTAGGAACATGGAAGCTGTTGGAACTGCCTGTCTTAAAAACATGAAGAGTCGCGTACAGAGCGCTAGCCTCGGACGTCCATACTGGTGACCATAGGAAGGTCTGTGTTCAGTGAAACACTTTCCAGAAGACCCCCATTCCCAGCTGTGTCTTCCAAGTTGAGGGAAGAAGATAGAATAGTGATGGACTCTAAGCAGGTTGTGTACTCTGAGTTAAGTGTATGCCATGGCCATTAGGCTTCTAAAACATGGAATGGCAGAGCACGATATCTTGTCAATCAAACTGTCCAACTCTCTCGAAAAGGCTTCAAACATGGTAAGGGATGTGTGCTTCAGGAAGGACTTGCGACAGTTATGAGAGGGGGAAAATGGAAGCTGTTGGAACTGACGGTGTTGAAAACATGAAGAGTCACATACTTCACCCTAGTATCTGACATCCATACTGGTGACGATACAAAGGTCTGAGTTCAGTGAAACTTCTGAAGGTGGACACCCATTTGTGGTAGTGTCTTCAGAGTTGTGGAAAGAAGATAGAACAAGGATGGACTCTGGGCAGGTTGGATACTCAGGGCTAAGTGCAGGCCATAACCCTTAGGCTACCAAAACATGGAATGGCTGAGCATGACATCTGGTCTTCAAAACTGTCTACCTCTGTCAAAAAGGCTTCAAACCTGGTAAGGGAAATGTGCTGTAGGACGGACATGTGACAGTTTTGAGAAGTTCGAAACATGGAAGCTGTTGGAACTGATTTTGTTGAAAACATGAAGAGTCGCGTACAGGGCCCTAGTCTCAGACGTCCAAACCGGTGACCATAAGAAGGTCCTTGTTCAGTGAAACTTCTTCAGGTGGACACCTATTCTTGGCACTGTCTTCACATTTGAGGAAAGAAGATAGAACTAGGACTGGCTCCAGGCTGGTTCAATACTCAGGGTTAAGTGCAGGCATCAGCCTTAGGCGTCCAAAACATGGAATGGCAGATCACGACCTGTGGTCATTTAAACTCTCTATGTATGTCGAGAAGGGTTCAAACCTGTTAAGGGATGTGTGCTTTAGGAAAGACTTGAGACAATTTTGAGAGGGTCGAAACATGGAAGATGTTGGAACGGACAGTGTTGAAAACTGGAAGAGTCCCATACGGGGCCCTGGTCTCAGATGTCCATACCTATGACCATAGGAAGGTCTGTGTTCAGTGAAATTTTTCAGGTGGACCAGCATTCGTGGCATGCCTTCCCAGTTGAGGAAAGAAGATAGAACAAGGACGGACTCTGCGCAGGTTTGATACCCATAGTTAAGTGCAGGCCACAGCCCTTAGGCTTCTAAAACATGCGATGGCAGAGCACAACATCTGGTCATCCAAACTGTCTACCTCTGTAGAAATGGCTTCAAACATGGTAAGGGAAGTGTGTTTTAGGATGGACTTGTGACAGTTTGAGAAGGTCGAAACATGGAAGCTGTTGGAACTGATCGTGTTGAAAACATGAAGAGTTGCGTACAAGGCCCTAGTCTCAGACCTCCATACAGGTGACCATAGGAAGGTGTTTGTTCAGTGAAACTTCTTCAGGCTTACACCCATTCATGGCAGGGTCTTCCCAGTTGAAGAAAGAAGATAGAACAAGGAAGGGCTCCAGGCTGGTTGGATACTCAGGGTTAAGTGCAGGCCTCGGCTTTAGGCATCCAAAACATGGAACAGCATATTACGACCTGTGGTCATCCAACCTGTCTACATCTGTCAAGAAGGCTTCAAACGTAGTAAGGGATGTGTGCTTTAGGACAGAATTGAGACAGTTTTGAGAGGGTGGAAACATGCAAGCTTTTGGAACGGACTTTGTTGAAAATATGAAGAGTCGCGTTCAGGGCTCATGTCCCGTACGTCCATATCTTTGACCATAGGAAGCTCTGTGTTCAGTGAAGCTTCATCATGCGGACACCCATTCATGGCAGTGCCTTCCCAGTTGAGCATAGAAGACAGAAAAAGGACGGACTGTGTGTAGGTTGTATAATCTAATTTAAGTGTAGGCCATTGCTCTTAGGTTTCCAAAACATGGTATGGCATAGCAAGACCTGTGCTCATGCAGTCTACCTCTGTCAAAAACTCTTCAAACGTAATGAGGGAAGTGTACTTTAGGATGGACTCATGACAGTTTTGAGAAGTTCAAATATGGAAGCTGTTGGAACTGATTGTGTTGAAAACATGAAGAGTCACATACAGGGCCCTAGTCTCGGACATCCATACCAGTGACAATAGGAAGGTCTGTGTTCAGTCAAACTTCTTAGGTATACACCCATTTGTGGCAGTGTCTTTCCAGTTCAGAAAATAAGATAGAACAAGGAAGGCTCTGGGCTTGTTGCATACTCAGGGTTATGTGCAGGCCACGGCCCTTAGGCATCCAAAACATGGAATGGCAAAGAGCAACCTGTGGTCATCCACACTGTCTAACTCTGTCGAGAAGGCCTCGAACCTGGTAAGGGATGTGTGCTTTAGGATGGATTCACAAATCTTTTGAGAGTGTTGAAACATGGAAGATGTTGAAACGGACTGTGTTGAAAACACAAAGAGTCGTGTACAGGGCTCTAGTCATGGATGTCCATACCTATGACCATAGGAATGTTGGTGTTCAGTGAAACTTCTTCAGGCAGAAACCCATTCGTGGCAGTGTCTTCCCAATTTAAGAAATAAGATAGAACAAGGACGGACTCTGGGCAGTTTGGATAATCAGGTGCTACTGCAGGCCACGGCCCTTAGGCTTCCAAAACGTGGAATGGCAGAGCACGAACTCTGGTCATCCAAACTGTCTACCTCTGTCGAAAAGTCTTCAAACCTGGTAAGTGATGTATGCTTTAGGACGGACTTGTCACAGTTTTAAGAAGGTCGAAACATGGAAGATGTTCGAGCTGATTGGGTTGAAAACACGAAGTGTCGCGTACAGGGCGCTAGTCTCTGCCGTCCATACTGGTGACCATAAGAAGTTCTGTGTTCCGTGAAACATTTTTAGGCAGATACCCATTCGGGGCAGTGTCTTCCCAGTTGAGGAAAAAAGATAGAATGAGGACAGGGTCTGGGCACATTGGAAACTCAGTGTTAAGTGTGGACACGGCCCTTAGGTGATCAAATCATAGAATGAGAGCCATGAACTGTGGTCATCCACACTGTCTACCTCTGTCGAGAACACTTCAAACCTGGTAAGGGATGTGTGCTTTAGATGGACGCCCAACAATTTTGTGAGGGTGGAAACATGGAAGATGTTGGAATGGACTGTGTTGAATACATGAAGAGTCACGTACAGAGATGTAGTATTGGACAACCATACCAGTGACCACAGGAAGGTCTGTGTTCACTGAAACATCTTCAGGCTTACACCCATTTGTGGCAGTGTCTTCCCAGTTGAGGAAAGAAGATAGTACAAGGACAGACTCTGGGCAGGTTTGATACTCTCGTTTAAGTGCAGGCCAGGCCCTTTGGCGTCCAAAACGTGAAATGGGAGTGCACGGTCTGTGGTCATCCAATCTGTCTACATCTGTCGAAAATGCTTCAAATGTGGTGAGAGAAGTGTGCTTTAGGATGGACTAGCAACATTTCTGAGAGGGTTCAAACATGGAAGCTGTTAGAATGGACTGTGTTGAAAACATGAAGAATCGTATACAGAGTCCTAGTCTCCAACGTCCTTACCAGTGACAATAGGAAGGTCAGTATTCAGTAAAACTTCTTCAGGCAGACACACATTTGCCCCAGTGTATTCGCAGTTGATGAAAAAGATAGAATAAAGACAGACTCTAGGCAGGTTGTATACTCTGAGCTAAGTTTAGGCCATGGTTCTTAGGCTTCCAAACTATGGAATTGCAGAGCATGAGCTGTGGTCATCCAGTCTACCTCTGTCGAAAACCCTTCAAATGTAGTGAGGGAAGTGTGCTTTAGGATGGAATCCTGAGAATTTTGAGAGTGTCGAAAATGAAAGCTGTAGGAACTGACGGTGTTGAAAACATGATGAGTCACATACTACACCCTCGTCTCCAACGTCCATACTGGTGACAATACAAATGTCTGCGTTCAGTGAAACTTCTGAATGTGGACACCCATTTGTGGCAGTGTCTTCCCAGTCGAGGAAAGTCGATAGGACAAAGAGGGCCTCTAGGCTGGTTGGATACTCAGGGTTCAGTGCAGGCCATGGGACTTAGGCTTCCAAAACATCTAATGGCAGAGCATGACATCTGGTCATTCAAACTGTCTACCTTTGTCTAAAAGCCTTTAAACCTGGTAAGGGATGTGTGCTTTAGGACTGACTTGCAACAGTTTTGAGAGGTTTGAAACATGGAACCTGTTGGAATGGACTGTGTTGAAAACATGAAGAGTCGCATACAGGGCCCTAGTCTAGGAATTCAATACCTTGGACCATAGGAAGGTCTCTGTTCAGTGAAAGTTTTTCAGGTGGACACCCATTCATGGCATGTCTTTCCAGTTTAGGATAGAAGATAAAACTAAGAGGGACTCTGGACTGGTTGGATACTCTGGGTTAAGTGCGGGCCACAGTCCTTTTGCTTCGAAAACATTGAATGGCAGCGTGAGACATATGATCATCCAAACTGTTTAACTCTGTCGAAAAGGCTTCAATACTGGTACGGGATTTGTGCTTTAGGATGGACTTGCCACAGTTTTGAGAAGGTCGAAACATGGAAGCTGTTGGAACTGACTGTGCTGAAATCATGAACAGTCCAGTACAGGGCCCTAGTCTCGGACATCCATACCTATGACCATAGGAAGGTCTGTGTTCAGTGAAACTTCTTCAGGCAGACACCCATTCATGGCAGCGTCTTCCCAGCTGAGGAAAGAATATAGAAAAAGGATGGGCCTTG
The DNA here is from genome assembly GCF_010015895.1 of Lontra canadensis. Lineage (NCBI taxonomy): Eukaryota > Metazoa > Chordata > Mammalia > Carnivora > Mustelidae > Lontra > Lontra canadensis. The sequence goes on from NW_022631014.1 coordinate 25,530,728, forward strand.
GCTGATGGTATACTCTGAGTTATGTGCAGGTCTGGGCCACTAGGCTTCTAAATCTAGGAATGGCAGAGTCGAGATGTGTTCATCCAAATTGTTTACGTCTTTCAAAAAGTTTTCAACGTGGTAAGGGAAGTGTGCATTTTGACTGATTTGTGACAGATTTGAGAGGGTCGAAACATGGAAGAGGCTGGAACAGACTGTATGGAAAACATGAAGAGTTGAGTACAGGACCCTAGTCTTGGACATCATACTGGTGACCATAGGAAGGTCTGTGTTCAGTGAAACTTCTTCAGGCAGAACCCCATTCACTGCAGTGTACTTGTAGTTGAAAACAGAAGATAAACACGGACGGACTCCAGGAAGGTTGTGTACTCTGAGCTAACTGTAGCCCACAGCCCTTAGGCTTCCAAAACATGGAATGGCAGAGCACAACCTGTGGTCATCCAGTCTACCTCTGTCGAAAACTCTTCAAACGTAGTGAAGGAAGTGTGCTATAGGAGGGACTTGCAACAGTCTTGAGGGGTTAAAATGGAAGCTGTTGTAACTGACGGTGTTAAAATCTTGAAGAGTCGCATACTTCGCCCTAGTCTCTGATGTCCATACCAGTGACCATTCTAAGGTCTGACTTCAGTGAAACTTCTGAAAGTGGACACCCATTCCTGACAGTGTCTTCCCAATTGAGGAAAGGAGATACAACAAGTACAGACTCTAGGCAGGTTGGATACCTAGGGTTAAGTACAGGCCACGGCCCTTAGGCTTCCAAAACGTGGATTGGCAGAGCAAGACATCTGGTCATCCAAACTGTCTAACACTGTCAAAATGGCTTCAAACCTGGTAAGGGATGTGTGCTGTAGTAAGGACTCGGGACAGTTTTGAGAAGGTCGAAACATGAGACCTGTTGGAACTGACTGTGTTGAAAACATGAGAAGTCACGTAAAGGACCCTAGTCACGGATATCCATAACAGTGACCATAGGAAGGTCTGTGTTGAGTGAAAATTATTCAGGCAGACACCCATTCGTGGCAGTGTCTTCCCAGTTGAGGAAAGTAGATAGAACAAGGAGGTAGTCTGGACAGGTTGGTTTCTCTGGGTTAAGTGCAGGTCAAGGCCAATAGGCTTCCAAAACAGGGAATGGCAGAGCACGAACTGTGGTCATCCAAACTGTCTTCCTCTGTCATAAAGGCTTCAAACCTGATGAGGGAAGTCTGCTTTAGAACGTAATCATGACAGTTTTGAGTGGGTTGAAACAAGGAAGCTGTTGTAATGGACTGTGTTAAAAACAAGAAGAGTCACGTACAGGGCCCTTGTCCCGATCATACATACCAGTGACCATAGGAAAGTCTGTGTTCACTGCATCTTCTTCAGGGGACACCCATTCATGGCAGTGTCTTCCCAATTGAGGAAAGAATATAGAAGAAGGACGGACACTGGGCAGGATGGATAGACTGAGTAAAGGGAAGGCCACGGCCATTAGGCTTCCAAATCGTGGAATGGCAGAGTATGAGCTGTGTGCATGCAACTTGTCCACCTCTGCAAAAAGGCATCAAACGTGGTAAGGGAACTGAGCTTTAGAATGGACTTGGGACAGTTTTGAGAGGGTCAAATAATGGAAGCTGTTGGAATTGACTGTGTTGAAAACATGAAGAGTCGCATACAGCACCTTACTCTCAGACGTCCATACTGGTGACCATAGGAAGGTCTGTGTTCAGTTCAACTTCTTCAGGAGAACCCCCATTCTTGGCAGTGTCTTCCCAGTTGAGGAAAGAAGATAGAACAAGGACTGACACAGGACAGGTTGGATACTCTGGGTTAAGTCCATGTCACGGCCAATAGGCGTCCAAAATATCAAAGGCAGAGCATGAACAGTGGTCATCCAAACTGTCTACCTCTGTCAAAAACTCTTCAAATGTAGTGAGGGAAGTGTGCTTTAGGACAGACTCACGACAATTTTGAGATGGTGGATACATGGAAGCTGTTGGAACGAATGTGTTGAAAATATGAAGAGTCACGTACCAGGCCCTAGTCTTGGACATCCATACCGGTGACCATAGGAAGGTCTGTGTTCAGTGAAACTTCTTCGGGCGAACCCCCAATTGTGGCAGTGTCTTCGCAGTTGATGAAAGAAGATAGAACAAGGACAGATTCTAGGCTGGTTATATACTCTGGTTTAAGTTGTGACCACAGCCCTTAGGCTTCCAAAATAGGAATGTCAGAGCATGACCTGTGGTCATCGAAACTGTCTACCTTTTTCAAAAACACTTTAAATGTGGTGAGGCATTTGTGTTTTAGGACGGACTCGTGACAGGACTGAGAGTGTCGAAAATGGAAGCTGTAGGAACTGGCAGTGCTGAAAACATTAAGGGTCCCATACTTCGTTTAAGTCTCCGACGTCCATACTGGTGACCATACAAAGGTCTGTGTTCAGTAAAACTTCTTCAGTCGGACACCCATTTGTGGCAGTGTCTTCCCAATTGAGGAAAGAATATAGAACAAGGATGGGCACTGGGCAGGATGGATAGACTGAGTAAAGAGCAGGCCACGGCCATCAGGCTTCCAAATTATGGAATGGCAGAGTGCGAACTGTGTTCATGCAACTTGTCTAACTCAGTGAAAACCATCAAATGTGGTAAGGGAAGTGAGCTTTAGAATGGACTTGGGACAGTTTTGAGAGGGTCAAAGCTGTTGGAATTGACTGTGTTGAAAATATGAAGAGTTGCAAAAAGCGCCCTACTCTTGGACGTCCATACTGGTGACCATAGGAAGGTCTGTGTTCAGTGCAACTTCTTCAGGTGAACCTCCATTTTTGGCAGTGTCTTCCCAGTTGAGAAAAGAAGATAAAACAAGGATGGACTCTGGACAGGTTGGATACTCTGGGTTGAGTCCATGTCACGGCCAATAGGCGTCCAAAATATCGAATGGCAGAGCATGAACTGTGGTCATCCAAACTGTCTACCTCTTTTGAAAAAGCTTCAAATGTGGTGAGGGAAGTGTGCTTTAGGACAGACTCAGGACAGTTTTGATAGGTTCGAAACATGGAAGCTGTGGGTACTGAATGTGTTGAAAACGTAAATAGTTGCGTACAGGGCCCTAGTCTCTGACGTCCATACGGGGACGATAGCAAGGTCTGTGTTGAGTGAAACTTCTTTAGTTGGATGCCCATTGGTGATAGTGTCTTCCCAGTTAAGGAAATAAGATAGAACAAGGAGGGACTCTGCGCAGGTTGGATACTCAGGGTTAAGTACAGTACACGGCCCTTAGGCTGCCAAAACATGGAATGGCAGAGCACGACATCTGGTCATCCAAGCTGTCTACCTCTGTCGAATACTCTTCAAATATGGTGAGGGAAGTGTGCTTTAGGACGGACTCGCGACAATTTTGAGAGATTCAAATCATGGAAGCTGTTCGAACTGACTGTGTTGAAAACATGAAGAATTCCATACAGGGCCCTAGTTTCGGATGTCTATACCTATGAACATAGGAAAGTCTGTGTTCAGTGACACTTCTTCAGGTGGACACCCATTCGAAGCAGTGTCATCCAGTTGAGGAAAGAAGATAGAACAAGGAGGGACTCTGGACAGTTTGGAAACTCTGGGTTAAGTACAGGCCATGACCCCTAGCCTTCCAATACATGGAATGGCAGAGCACAAGCTGTGGTCATTCAAACTGTCTAACTCTGTCGAGAAGGCTTCAAAAGTGGTAGGGATGTGTGCTTTAGGAAGGACTCGCGACAGTCTTGGGAGTTTTGAAATATGAAGCTGTTGGAACCGACTGTGTTGAAAACATGAAGAGTCATACAGGGCCCTAGTCTCAGACGTCCATACCGGTGACCATAGGAAGGTCTGTATTCAGTGAAACTTCTTCCGGCGGACCCCCCATTCGTGGCAGTGTCTGATGAAAGAATATAGAACAAGGATGAACTTAGGCAGGTTGTATACTCTGAGTTAAGTGTAGACCATGGCCCTTTGACTTCCAAAACTTGGAGTGGCAGAGCACAACCTTTGGTCATCCAAACTGTGTATCTCTGTCTAAAAGACTTCAAACCTGATAAGGGATGTGTGCTTTAGGACGGACTTGAGACAGGTTTGTGAGCATTGAAACATGGAAGTTGTTTGAACTGACTGTGCTGAAAACATGAATAATCGTGTACAGGACCCTAGTCTCGGACGTCCATACCTGTGACCATAGTAAGGTCTGTGTTTGTGAAACTACTTCAGGTGAACCCCATTCGTGGCAGTGTCTTCCCAGATAAGGAAAGAAGATAGAACAAGGAGGGACTCTGGACAAGTTGGATACTCAGGGCTAAGTGCAGGCCAGGGGTCTTAGGCTTCCAAAACATAGAATGGCAGCATGTGACATGTGGTCATGCTTAGATAGAAGTCTCTATCTAAAAGCCTTCAGACCTGGTAAAGGATGTGTGCTTTAAGACATCTTCACGGACGTTTTGAGAAGGTTGAAACATGGAAGCGGTTAGAACTCACTGTGTTGAAATCATGAAGAGTTGCGACAGGGCCCTAGTCTCGAACGTTCATACCGGTGACCTTAGGAAGGTCTGTATTCAGTGGAACTTCTTCAGACAGACCCCCATTCATGGCAGTGTCATCGCAGTTGAGGAAAGAAGATAGAACAAGGACGGAATCTAGACAGCTTGTATACTCTGAGTTAATAGTAGGCCACAGCCATTAGGCTTCAAAATGTGGAATGGCAGAGCACAACCTGTGGTCATCCAAACTGCCTACCTTGTTGAAAACTCTTCAAATGTGGTGAGGGACATGTGCTTTAGGACGGACTCGTGACAGTGTTGAGAAGGTCGAAACATGGAAGCTCTTTGAACTTACTATGTTGAAAACATGAAGAGACACGTACAGGGTCCTAGTCTCGGACGTCCATACTGGTAACCATAGGAAGGTCTGTGATCAGTGAAACTTCTTCATGAGGAACCTCATTCGCGGCTGTATATTCGCAGTTGAAGACAGAAGATAGAACAAGGACGGACTATAGGCAGGTTGTGTACTATGAGTTAACTGTAGGCAACAGCCCTTAGGCTTCCAAACTGTGGAATGGTAGAGGACAACCTGTGGTTACGCAATCTACCTTTGTCAAAAACTCTTCAAACATAGTGAGGGAAGTGTGCTATAGGACGGACTTGCGCCAGTCTTGAGATGGTCGAAAATGGAAGCTGTTGTAACTGATGGTGGTAAAAACTTGAAGAGTCACATACTTCTCCCTAGTCTCTGATGTCCATACCGGTGACCATTCGAAGGTCTGTGTTCAGTGAAACTTCCGAAGGTGGACATCCATTCATGGCAGTGTCTTCCCAGTTGAGGAAAGAATATAGAACAAGAAAGGACTCTGGACAGGTTGGTACACTGAATAGAATGCTGTACAGAGTCATTAGGCTTCCAAATCATGGAATAGCATAGCACGAACTGTCGTTATCCAAACCATCTAACTCTCTCCAAAGGCTTCAAATGTGCTAAGGGAAGTGTGCTTTAGGATGGATATGCGACAGTTTTTAGAAGGTCAAAACAAGGAAGGTGTTGGAACTGACTGTGTTGAAATCATGAAGAGTCATGTACAGGGCCCTAGTCTTGGACGTCCATATCAGTGACGATAGGAAGGTCTGTGTTCAGTGAAACTCTTCCACTGGAACCCAAATTGCATCAGTGTCTTCACAGTTGAGGAAAGAAGATAGAACAAGCTTGAACTCTAGGCAGGTTGTATACTCTGAGTTAAATGTAGGCCACAGACCTTAGGCTTCCAAAACATGTAATGGCAGAGCAAGACCTGTGGTCATCCAGTGTATGTCTGTCGAAAACGCTTCAAACGTAGTGAGGGAAGTGTGCTTGAGGACGGACTCATGACAGTTTTGAGAGGGATTGAAAATGGAGGCTGTTGGAACTGACCATGTTGAAAACATGAAGAGTCGAACACTTCGCCCTAGTCTCAGACGTCCATACCAGTGAACATAGGAAGGTCTGTGTTCAATGAAATTTCTTCAGGTGGGCCGCCCTTCATGGCAGTGTCTTCCCAGTTGAGGAAAGTAGATAGAACAAGGAGGGACTCCAGGCAAGTTGGATACTCAGGGTTATGTGCAGGCCACGGCCCTTAGGCTTCCAAACCATGGAATGGCAGAACACGACCTGTGGTCATCCAAACTGTGTAATTCTGTAGAAAAGGCTTCAATCCTGGTAATGGAATTGTGCTTTAGGAAATACTCGTGACAGTTTTGATAAGGTGGAAACATGGAATCTATTGGAACTGACCATATTGAAAACATGAAGAGTCGCGTACAGGGCCTTTGTCTCAGACGTCCATTCTGGTGCACATAGGAAGGTCTGTGATCAGTGAAACTTCTTCAGGAAGACTCCAACTCGCTGCAGTCTATTCACAGTTGAGGAAAGAAGAAGGAAAAAGGACGGATTCTGGGCAGGGTGGATACTCAGGGTGAAGTGTAGGCCATAGCCCTTAGGCTTCCAAAACATGGAATGGCAGAGCACAGCGTGTGCTCAACCAGTTTACCTCTGTTGAAAACTCGTCAAACATATGAGGGAAGTGTGCTTTGGGACAGACTCGTGACAGTTTTGAGAATGTCAAAACTTGGAAAGTGTTGGAAATGACTGTGTTGAAAACACGAAAGACACAAGGCCCTAGTCTCGCACGTCCATACTGGTGACCATACGAAGGTCTGTGTTCAGTGAATCTTCTTCAGGCGGACACCCATTCCTGATAGTGTCTTCCCAGTTGAGGACAGAAGATAGATCAAGGACGGGCACTGGGCAGGTTGGGTACTCTGGGTAACGTGCAGCCACGGCCCTTAGGCTTCCAAAACATGGAACGGCAGAACACGACATGAGGTCACCCAAACTGTCTAACTGTGGCGAAAGGACTTCAAACCTGGTAAGGGATGTGTGCTTTAGAAGGATTCAACACAATTTTGAGAAGTTCGAAACACGGAAGCTGTTGGAACAGACTGCGTTGAAAACATGAAGAGTCGTGTACATGGCCCAAGTCTCAAGCGTCCATATTGGTGACCGTAGATAGGACTCTTTAGTGAAACTTCTTCAGGCAGACACCCATTCGTGGCAGTGTCTTTCCAGTTGACTAAACAAGATAGAACAAGGACGGACTTTGGGCAGGTTGGATACAGTGAATTAAGTGCAGAACACAGCTATTAGGCTTCCAAATCATGGAATGGCAGAGCACGAAATATGGTCATCCAAACTGTCTACCTCTGTCCAAAACCCTCCAAATGTGGTGAGGGAAGTGTGCTATAGGATGTACTTGGGACAGTTTTGAGAGGTTCGAAACATGGAAGCTGTGGGAACTGACAGTGTTGCGAACATGAAGAGTCACGTACAGGGCCCTAGTAGCAGACGTCCATACTGGTGACCATAGGAAGGTCTGTGTTCAATGGAATTTCTTCAGGCGGATGCACAATTGCGGCAGTGTCTTCGCAGTTGAGGAAATAGATGGAACAAGGACGGTCTCTGGGCAGGTTGCATACTCTGACTTAATTGTAGGCCATGGCCCTGAGGTTTCCAAAATGTGGAATGGCAAAGCACCACCTGTGGTAATCCAAACTGTGTACCTCTGTCAAAAAGAGTTCAAACATGGTAAGGGATGTGTGCTTTAGGACGGATTCACGACAATTTTGAGAAGGTCGAAACTTGGAAGCTGTTGGAACTGACTGTGTTGAAAACATGAAGATTCACATACAGAGCCCTAGTCTCCAACGTCCATACCGGTGACCAAACGAAGGTCTGTGTTCACTGAAACTTGTTCAGGCAGACACCCATTTGTGGCAGTGTCTTCCCTCTTGAGGAAAGAATATAGAACATGGAGGAACTCTGGACAGGTTAGATACTCTGAGTTAATTGCTGGACACAGCCCTTAGGTTTCCAAAATATGTAATGGCAGTACACAACATGTGGTCATCCCAACTGTCTAACTGTGTCGAAATGTGTCAAAGCTGGTAAGGGATGTGTGATTGAGGATGAACTCACGACTGTTTTGAGAGGGACCATAATGGAAGCTGTTGTAACTGATGTAGTTGAAAACGTGAAGAGTCGCATACTTCGCCCTACTCTCCAGCGTCCATACTGGTGACAATACGAAGTTCTGTGTTCAGCAAAAATTATTCACGCGGACACCCAATCATGGCAGTGTATTCCCATTTGAGGAAAAAAGAGAGAACAAGGACAGACTCTGGGCAGGCTACGTACTTAAGGTTAAGTGCAGATCATGGCCCTTAGGCTTCCAAAACCTGGAATGATGGAGCACGACCTGTTGCCATCCATACTATCTACCTTGATTGAAAGGCATCAAACCTGGTAAGGGATGTGTGCTTTAGGACAGACTTGCCACAGTATTGAGAGGGTCGAAACATGGAAGTTGTTGGAACTGACTGTGTTGAAAACATGAGGAGTCACGTGCAGGGCCCTAGTCTCGGACTGCCATATCTCTGACCATAGGAAAGTCTTTGTTCAGTGAAACTTCTTCAGGCGAACACCCACTCATGGCAGTGTCTTTGCAATTGAGAAAAGAAGATAGAACAGGGACGGACTCTAGTCAGGTTGTATACTCTGTCTTAAGGTTAGACCACGGCCCTTAGGCTTCCAAACATGGAATGGCTGAGCACGACATCTGGTCAGCCAAACATCTACCTCTGTCAAAAACTCTTCAAATGTAGTGAGGGAAGTATGCTTTAGGATGGACATGCAACAGTTTTGAGAGGGTCGAAACATGGAAGCTGTTGGAACTGATTGGTTTGAAAACATGAAGAATTGCGAACTGGGCCCTAGTCTTGGACATCCACTTCGGTGACCATAGAATGTCAGTGTTCACTGAAACATCTTCAGGTGAACACCCATTCGTGGCAGTGTCTTCCCAGTTGAGGAAGGAAGGTAAAACAAGGACAGTCTCTGGGCAGGTTAGATAGTCAGGGTTAGGAGCAGGCCATGGCCCTTAGGCGTTCAAAACATGCGGGAATCGGAATTTTTTTTTATTGTCAATTTGTTTATTTCCTCATTTTTATTTAATTTTTTTATATTTTCACCATAACAGTATTCATTATTTTTGCACCACACCCAGTGCTCCATGAAGTCCGTGCCCTCTACAATGCCCACCACCTGGATCCCCCAACCTCCCACCCCCCCACCCCTTCAAAACCCTCAGATTGTTTTCAGAGTCCATAGTCTCTCATG
>NW_022631015.1:0-17366 GCF_010015895.1 Lontra canadensis
CTTCTACTTCGCGTCAGTTTCCCGACTGCAATGCCAAGGGCTCCTCAGTGCTCCCGGGGCAGGGTGCCGTGCTCTCCCCACACAAGCTCTGGGGAACTTGATGACAGACTTGTCCCTTTCTCTAAGGCTGCCTCCACGGGCGCCAACACGCTTCTCTCTCGGGCAGACAGGATCTCCGTTCAAAGAAGGTTTCGTTCTGGGGTGGCTTCTCTCGCCTCAGTGCGGAGCTCTTGGCTCCGGTAAGCAGCAGCAGCCAAAAACCCAACGCTTCCTTCCAAACGAAAGCTGCGTTTTCGCAGAGGTTTCCCCGCTTGGCGCGAACCGCACTTCGTTGCTGCTTCCCAGCAAGGCTTTGGGCGTTCGCTCCCGCGCTTAAGGGAAGAAGTGTTGCCGGAGAGTTGCTGCCTCTTGGGCCTGCTTTCCCGGGGCCCTGGTTCCCGCCCTGGGCTCTCCATGCCTCACATACGTCTGGAGACCTAGCCTCATCCCTGCTGCAGCGGGCGTCGCTCAGGGTGGCCCTCTGCACAGACTGGATGCTCCAGGGTTAGCCAGGGCCCGGCCTTTTCCTCTTGCCTTCAGGCAGACTCAGGAACAGGCCTGTGCCTTCCCCAGACGAGAGGAGAGCCGAAACGAGATCTGCACACCGCCCGCGCCCTGGGATGGATACCCTGTGGGTGACTGTCCCCGTTCTTTCCCGGCCACTCCTGCCACCGCAAACGCTGCCATATCCTGGAGGAAGAGGGTAGCCGATTGCCCGTTCCTCCAGGGAGCTGTTTCTGCGAGTTCAGGGCCTGGGGCCTGGTGGACCCGCAGACGCTGCCCCAGGGACTGGTGGCCAAGGACCTGCTGTCACCTTGGGCCTAGAGGCACAGGACAGGCCTACCCTCTGCCCGGACTCCTTACTCAGAGTGGAGCGCGGGCCCCTGGCCTAGTTGACCCACGTGTTTCCTGAGCAGCTAGGCTTCTGTCTCTCCGCACAGGGAGGGGCTGAGACTCGACTTGCCCCCGGCCCGCTGTTCCTCAGAGGGCTGGCACTCCTACTTCGCGTCAGTGTCCCGACTGCGATTCCAAGGGCTCCTCTCTGCTGCCGGGGCAGCATTCTGCGCTCTCCCCACGCAATTCCAAGGGCTCCTCTGTGCCTCCGTCCGGGACAGGGTCCCGTGCTCTCCCCACACAAGCTCTGGGGACCTTGGTGACAGGCTTGTCCCTTTCTTTAAGGCTGCCTCCACAGGCGCCAGCACGCTCCTCTCTCTGGCAGACAGGATTTCTGTTCAAAGGTTTCGTACTGGGGAGGTTTCTCACGCCGTACTGCGGGGCACTTGGCTCAGGCAATCAGCAGCAGCCCACATCCAAACGCTTACTTCCCAGCGAATGCTGCGCTTTCGCAGAGGTTTTCCCGCTTGGCGCGAACTGCACTTCGCTGCTGCTTCCCAGCAAGGCTTTGGGCGTTCGCTCCCTCGCTTAAGGGAAGAAGTGTTGCGGGAGAGGTGCTGCCTCTCGGGCCTTGCTTTCCTGGGGCCCACGTTCGCGCTCTAGGGTCCCCTTGCCTCACCCACGTCTGGAGACGAAGCCTCGACCCTGCTGCAGCGTGCGTCGCTCAGGGTGGCACTCTGCACAGATTGGATGCGCCACGGTTAGCCAGGGCCTGGCCTTTTCCTCTTGCCTTCGGGCGGACTCAGGAAGAGGCCCGTGCCTTCTCCAGACGAGAGGAGAGGCGACCGGAGCACTGCACACCGCCCGCGCCCTGGGATGCAGACCCTGTGGGCGACCGTCCCCGCTCCTTCCCCGGCCACTCCTGCCACCGCAAACGCTGCCACATCCTGGAGGAAGACGGCAGCCGATTGCCCGTTCCTCCAGGGAGCTGTTTCTGCGAGTTCAGGGTCGGGCGCCTGGTGGACCCGCAGAGGCTGCCCCGGGGACAGGTGGCCTAGGACCTGCTCTCACCTTGGGCCTAGAGGCACAGGACAGGCCTACCCTCTGCCCGGACTCCTTTCACAGAGTGGAGCACGCGCCCCTGGCCTAGTCATCCCCTCGTGTTTCCTGAACAGCCAGGCTTCTGTCTTTCCTCACAGGGAGTGGGTGACACTTGTCTTGCCACAGGCCCGTTGTTCCTCAGAGGGCTGGCTCTTCTACTTCGCGTCAGTTTCCCGACTGCAATTCCAAGGGCTCCTCACTGCTCCCAGCGCGGTGTGACGTGCTCTCCTCACGCAAGCTCTGGGGGCTTGTCTTTTTCATTAATCTGCTATCACAGACGCCAACACGCTTCTCTCTCAGACAGACAGGATCTCCGTTCAAAGGTGTCGTTCTGGGGTGGTTTCTGATGCCGCACTGCGGAGCACTTGGCTCAGGCAAGCAGCAGCAGCCAAAAACCCAACTCTTACTTCGCAGCGTATGCTGCGCTTTTGCAGAGGTTTTCCCGCTTGGCGCGAACTACACTTCGGTGCTGCTTCCCAGTTAGGCTTTGGGCGTTCGCTCCCTCGCTTAAGGGAAGAAGTGTTGCGGGAGAGTTGCTGCCTCTTGGGCCTTGTCTTTCCCGTGGCCCAGGTTCGCGCTCTGGGCTCACTCTGCCTCGTGTATCCTGAGCAAACAGGCTTCTGTCTCACTGCAGAGGGAATGGGTGACACTGTCTTGCCACCGGCCTGCTGTTCCTCAGAGGGCAGGCTCTCCTGCTTCTCGTCATTTTTCCGACTACAATGCCAACGGCTCCTCTGTTCTCTTGGGGTGGAGTGCCACGCTCTCCCCAGACATGCTCCTGGGGACCGTAGTGACAGGCGTGTGCCTTTCCTTAAGGTGTTACCACTGGTGTGACCACGCTTCTCTCTCGGTCAGAGGGGATGTCCAGGCAAAGAGGGTTTCGCTCTGGGGTGGTTTCTCCCACCGCACTACGGAACACTTGGCTCAGGCAAGCAGCAGACCCAAAAGACATGACTCTTTTTTTCTCAGTGAATGCTGTATTTTCCCGAGGTTTTCCCTCTTGGCGTGAACCGCACTTCTCTGCTGCGTCCCCAGCAAGGCTTTGGGCTTTTGCTCTCTCACTTAAAAGAAGAAGAGTTGTGGGAGTGTTCGTGCCACTTGGGCCTTCATTCCCGGGGCCCAGGTTCATGCCCTGGGCTCACATTGCCTCGCCGACGTCATGAGACGCAGCCTCGTCCCTGAAGCATTGAGAGTCGCCCAGGGTGGGACTCTGGGCAGACGGGCTGCTCCCGGGTTAGCCAGGGCCTGGCCTTTTCCTCTCACGTTCAGGCAGACTCAGGAACAGGCCTGTGACTTCCCAAGATGAGAGGAGAGGCGACAAGAGCACTACACACCGCATGCGCCCTGGGATGGAGACCCTGTGGGCAACTGTCCCCGTTCCTTCCCCAGCCACTCCTGTCACCGCAAATGCTGCCACATCCTGGAGGAAGATGGTAGCCGATTGCCCGTTCCTCCAGGGAGCTCTTTCTGTGAGTTCAGGGTCGGGTCGTGGTGGACCCGCGAAGGCTGCCCCAGGGACAGATGGCCAAGGAGCTGCAGTCACCTTGGGTCTAGAGGCACAGGACAGGCCTGCCTTCTGCCCAGACTCCTTTCTCTGAATGGAGCACGCCCCCCCTGCCCTAGTCATCCCCTCGTGTCTCCTGAGCAGCCAGGCTTTTGTCTCTCTGCAGAGGGAATGTGTGACACTTGTCTTGCCACTGGCCCGCAGTTCCTCAGAGGGCAGACTCTCCAACTTCGCATCAGTTTCCCGACAACAATGCCAATGGCTCCTCTGTTCTTCCGGGGCGGCATGCTGCGCTCTCCCATACATGCTCCTGGGGACCGTGGTGACAGGCGTTTCCCTTTCCTTAAGGCCGTTACCACAGGCGCGACCACGCTTCTCTCTCGGCCAGAGGGGATGTCCGGGCAAAGAGGGTTTCGCTCTGGGGTGGTTTCTCCCGCTGCACTGCAGAGCACTTGTCTCAGGCAAGCAGCAGCAGCCAAAAGACCGGACTCTTATTTGTCAACGAATGCTGAACTTCTGTAGAGGTGTTCCTGCTTGGCGGGAACCGCACTTCGCTGCTGCTTCCTCAGCAAGGTCCTGGGCTTTCGCTCTCTCGCGTAAGGGAAGAAGAGCTGCTGGAGAGTTGGTGCCTCTTGGGCCTTGCTTTCCCGTGGCCCAGGTTCCCTCCCTTGGCTCACACTGCCCCGCCGATGTCGGGAGATGCAGCCTCATCCCTGCAGCAGCGTGCGTCCCCCAGGGTGGCACTCTGGGCAGACTGTCTGCTCCCAGGCTAGCCACAGCCTGGCCTTTTCCTCTCGTGTTCAGGCGGTCTCAGGAACAGGCTTGTGCTTTCCCCAGATGAGAGGAGAGGAGACAGGAGCACTCCACACCGCCCGCGCCATGGGATGATGAACCTGTGGGGGACTGTCCCTGCTCCTTCCCCGGCCACCCCTGCCGCCATAAACATTGCCACATCCTGGAGGAAGACGGTAACCGACTGCCCGTTCCTCCAGGGAGCTCTTTCTGCGAGTTCAGGGTTGGGTGCCTGGTGGACTCTCACAGATGGCCAAGGAGCTGCTGTCACCTTGGGTCTAGAGGCATTGGACAGGCCTGCCTTCTGCCCAGACTCCTTTCTCAGAGTGGAGCACGCGCCCTTGCCCTATTTGTCCCCTCGTCTCCCCTGAGCAGCCAGGCTTCTCTCTCTCCGCAGAGGGAGTTGGTGATACTTTTTTTGCCACTGGCTGATGTTCTTCAGAGGGCAGGCTCTCCTGCTTCTCGTCAGTTTTTCGACAGCAATGCCAACGGTTCCTCTGTTTGCCCAGGGTGGCGTTCTGCGCTCTCCCCAAACATGCTCCTGGGGAACATGGTGACAGGAGTGTCCCTTTCATTAAGCTATTAACGCAGGCGTGACCATGCTTCTATCTCGGGCAGAGGGGATGTCCGGGCAAAGAGGGTTTCTCTCTGGTGTGGTTTCTCCCGCCGCGCTGCAGAACACTTGGCTCAGGCAAGCGGCAGCTACCAAAAGACCCAACTCTTATTTCTCAGCGAATGCTGAGCTTTCAAAGAGGTTTTCCCTCCTGGCACGAACCGCACTTCACTGCTGCTTCCACACCAAGGCCTTGGGCGTTCGATCTCTCGTGTAAGGGAAGAGGAGTTGAGGGAGATTAGGTGCCTCTTGGGCCTTGCTTTCCCGGGGCCCAGGTTTTTGCCTTGGGCTCACACTGCCTCCCCGACGTGAGATTAAAAGGCCAGGCCCTAGCTAACCCGGGAGCAGCCAGTCTGCGCAGAGTGCCACTCTGGCCATTGCACACTGCTACAGGGATGATGGTGCATCTCCTGAGGTCGGCGAGGCAGTGAAACAGTCATTTCACCCAGGGGTCTGGAAGCCGAAAGGGACAGCACGGCCCTGTTTTCAAAGCAACACCGTGCTCTGGGAAAAACTTCCTCCCTGAACGATGTGCGCAAAGAAAGAAGCCTAGATATGAGAGGAATGGGCCCGCTTCCTGAGGACAGAGCGCCCGAGCCGTGGGGACGCTCTCTCCTGGTGCAGCGCCTCCAGTCTTACACGGGGAAGCGGTTTGCTGCCTCGCAGTATGGGAACGTCCTAGGTCAAGCCCCTTCAACCTCCCTATGTGAAAGAAGTCATTGTGGAATGCCAACACCATCCCCACTCACGAAGCTCCACAGACAAGGATGCCTTCTCAAAGCTTAGCCTGGAAACCTCGAGGAAGCACCACCACCTTACCTTCAAGAAACAAGCCTGAAGCCAAGCTGCCTTTCGCGTGCAGGCCTCTTTCGTGAAGAGAGAAAAAGTAGCCCTGGCGGTTTGGTACGGAAGCCTAAGGAAGTCTGCCTGCCGGGCCTCGGATCGGGGGCCATCGGAAAAGGCGGTCCCTTGCCTCGGCCACACCGAAGTCCTGCACAAGGGTGTCGACAGGGGCATCTGCTGGGACCATGACGCTGGACCCACAGCAGAACAAACACTCTCATTCTGAGGGCACGGGAGGACTTCTAATAGCAGCCCCGCTTCCCTCAGCCTGATGCCTTCCGTCCTAACCCCACAGGGGCGAACTTTAGGGGAGCACTGTGTTGCACACCCGGCTCCCGGAGAGGACAGGACGGTGATGCTGACCTTCAGGCAACCTCTCTGGGGGGGCCCTGTGCAGGGAGGCCTGCCAGGAATGAGCGGAGGGAGCGCAGAGCCACTGCCATGGGATGGCTTCAGGAGAACACATTGCCACAGGAAGCCCCACTCTGTCCCGTGAAGAGAGAAGTGGTGGTGTCACTTAGAAGCACAGAGCAAGGCGCCAACCATTCAGCTTCTTGAACGAGCTTAAACGAGGGTGCCCTGTTAATTCCGCATTCAGCTAAAGCCCAAAGCTTTCTCTCAGACTTGTAGGGAAGTGCCCACACCCTGACGGATTGGGCCTCCACCACAGGGACAAGTGGGTGCCGTCATCATGTCTGGTGCGACAGCGGGCTTCGGGGACACACAATTGTTTTACCCAGGTGCTTGGAAGCCAAAAGGAACAGTGCGGTCCTGAGTTCAAAGTCACACCGTGGTCCTGGAAACACGTCCTCCCTGAACGATGTGCACAAAGAGAGAAGTGTGGATATGAGAGGAATGGGCACACTTCCTGAGGACAGAGAGCCTGGACTGTGGGGCCACCCTCTCCTGAGCAGTGCCTCCAGTCTTTCACAGGGAAGCGGTTTGCTGCCTCGGAGTGTGTGGGAACGCCCGAGGTCAAGCCCCTCGACCTCCCTGGGAGAAACAAGTCAGGGTGGAATGCCAACACTGTCCCCACACACATAGCTCCACAGAGAAGGATGCCTTCTCAAAGCTTAGCCTGGAAACCTCGAGGAAGCACCACCGCCTTACCTCCAAGAAACAAGCCAGGAGCTATCTGCCTTTCGTGTGCAGGCCTCTTTCGCGAGGAGAGAAAAAGTAGCCCTGGCGGTTTGAGTGGAAGCCTAAGGAAGTCTGCTTGCCAGGCCTCGGATCTGGGGCCATCGGAAAAGGCGGCCTCTTGCCTCAGCCTCACCGAAGCCCTGCACAAGGGTGTCGAGATGGGCTTCTGCTAAGACCGTGATTCTGGTTCTGCAGCAGGACAACACTCTAGTTCTCAGGGCGCGGGTGTTCTTCTGACAGCAGCCCCGCTTCCCTCATCCTGATGCATGCCGTCGTTGGCCCCACTGTGGCAAGAGTTAGGAGAGCACCGTGCTGAACAACCGGATCATGGAGATGACAGGACAGCAATGCCGTCCTTCAGGCAAACCTCACTGGGGGCGCCCTGTGCAGGGAGGCCTGCCAGGAATGAGCAGAGGAAGCGCAGAGCCACTGCCACGGGATGGCTTCAGGAGAACACATTCGCAACGGAAGCCCCACTCTGTTCCGAGAAGAGAGAAGCGGTGGTGACACTTAGAAGCACAGAGCAGGGCGCCAACCATTCAGCTCCTCCCTGAATGACGTAGGAGAAAAGTGTGGATATGAGGAATGGGCCCTCTTCTTGAGGACAGAGTGCCCAGACTGTGGGGCTGGCCTCTCCTGGTGCAGAACCTCCAGTCTTACACGGGGAAGTGGTTTGCTGCATCGCAGTATGTGGCAACGTCTTAGGTCAAGCACCTCCAACTTCCCTGTGTGAAAGAAGTCATTGTGGAATGCCAACACCATCCCCACTCATGAAGCTCCACAGACAAGGATACCTTCTCAAAGCTTAGCCTGGAAACCTCGAGGAAGCACCACCGCCTTACCTGCAAGAAACAAGCCTGAAGCCGAGCTGCCTTTCGCGTGCAGGCCTCTTTCATGAAGAGAGAAAAAGTAGCCCTGGCGGTTTGGTACGGAAGCCTAAGGAAGTCTGCCTGCCAGGCCTCGGATCGGGGGCCATCGGAAAAGGTGGCCCCTTGCCTCGGCCTCACCGAAGCCCTGCACAAGGGCATCGACTGGGGCATCAGCTGGGATCGTGAAGTTGGACCCACAGCAGAACAAACACTCTCGTTCTGAGGGCACGTGTGGACTTCTAACAGCAGCCCTGCTTCCCTCAGCCTGATGCCCGCCGTCCTAGGCCCCACAGGGGCGAACGTTAGAGGAGTACTGTGCTGCACACCCGGCTCGCGGAGAGGACAGGACGGTGACACCGTCCTTCAGGCAAACCTCACTGGGGGCGCCCTGTGCAGGGAGACCTGCCGGGAATGATCGGAGGAAGGGCAGAGCCACTGCCATGGGATGGCTGCAGGAGAACAAATTTGCACAGAAAGCCCCACTCTGCTCCGTGAAGAGAGAAGCGGTGGTGACACTTAGAAGCACAGAGCAGGGCACCAACAATTCAGCTCCTCCCTGGATGACATGCGGGAAGAGAAAAGTGTGGATATGAGAGGAATGGGCCCTCTTTCTGAGGACAGAGCGCCCGGACTGTGGGGCCGGCCTCTCCTGGTGCAGCGCCTCCAGCCTTTTTTTTTTTTTTTAAAGATTTTATTTATTTATTTGAAGAGAGAGAGAGAGAGAGCCTGAGAGGGGAGAAGGTCAGAGGGAGAAGCAGACTCCCCATGGAGCTGAGAGCCCGACTCAGCTCTCGATCCCGGGACTCCGGGATCATGGCCTGAGCTGAAGGCAGTCGCCCAACCAACTGAGCCACCCAGGTGCCCCGCGCCTCCAGTCTTACACGGGGAAACGGTTTGCTGCCTCAGAGTGTGTGGGAACGTCACACTCTGTGATGGAATGTCAACACCATCCCCACACACGTAGCTCCAGAGACAAAGATGCCTTCTCAAAACTTAGCCTGGAAACCTCGAGGAAGCACCACCACTTTACCTCCAAGAAACAAGCCTGAAGCTGAGCTGCCTTTCACGTGCAGGCCTCTTTCGCAAAGAGAGAAAAAGTAGCCCTGGCGGTTTGGTGTGGAAGCCTGAAGAAGTCTGCCTGCCGGGCCTTGGATCGGGGGCCATCGGAAAAGGTGGCCCCTTGCCTCAGCCTCACCGAAGCCCTGCACAAGGCTGTCGAGAGGGGCTTCTGCTGAGACCGTGATGCTGGATCCGCAGCAGGACAACAGTCTAGTTCTGAGGGTGTGGGTGGACTTCTGATAGCAGCCCCGCTTCCCTCGTCCTGACGCATTCCGTCATTGCCCCCACTGTTGCGAGTGTTAGGAGAGCACCGTGCTGCACACCCGGTTCGTGGAGAGGACAGGACGGCAACACTGTCCTTCAGGCAAACCTCTCTGGGCTTGCCCTGTGTAGGGAGGCCTACCCGGAATGAGCGGCAGAAGTGCAGAGCCACTGCCACAGGATGGCTTCAGGAGAATGAATCGGCACAGCAAGCCCCACTTCATCCCATGAAGAGAGATGTGGTGGTGACACCTAGAAGCACAGAGCAGGGTGCCAATGCCTCAGTTCCTTGAAGGAGCTTAACCGAGGGGGGCCTGTCAACTCCGCATTCCGCTAAAGCCCAAAGCCTTCTCTCAGACGCATATGGAAGTGCCCACACCCTGACGGCTTGGCCTCCACCACAATGACAAGTGGGTACTGCCAACATCTCTGGTACGACAGTGGGATTTAGGGAAATACAGTCGTTTCACCCAGGAGCCTGGAAGCCAAACGCGGCCCTGAATTCAAAGCAACACCGTGCTCTGAGAACAACGCCCTGCCTGAACGACCTGCGAGAAGAGAGAAGCATGGATATGAGAGGAATGGGCCCACTTCCTGAGGACAGAGCGCCCGGGCTGTGGGGACGGCCTCTCCCAGAGCAGCGCCTCCAGTCTTACACAGGGAAGCCGTTTGCTGCCTCGGAGTGTGTGGGAACACCCAAGGTCAAGCCCCTTGAACTCCCTGTGAGAAACAAGTCAGGGTGGAATGCCAACACCTTCCCCACACACGTAGTTCCACAGACAAGGATGCCTTCTCAAAGCTTAGCCTGGAAACCTCAAGGAAGCACCACCGCCTTACCTCCAAGAAACAAGCCTGATGCTGAGCTGCCTTTCGCGTGCAGGCCTCTGTCGGGAAGAGAGAAAAAGTATCCCTTGCCTTTTGATGCGGAAGCCTAAGGAAGTCTGCATGCCCGGCCTCAGACCAGGGCCATGGGAAAATGCAGCCCCATGCCTTGGCCACACTGAAGCCCTGCACAAGGGTGTTGACTGGGGCTTCTGCTGCAACCATGATCCTGGACCCACAGCAGAACAAACAATCTCATATAAACTACCACAACTGAACCAGGAAGAAATAGAAAACCTGAATAGACCCATAACCAGTAAGGAGATTGAAATAGTTATCAAAAATCTCCCAACAAACAAAAGCCCAGGGCCATTCGGCTTCCCAGAGGAGTTCTACCAAATATTTAAAGAAGAACTAATTCCTATTCTCCTGAAACTCTTCCAAAAAATAGAAAAGGAAGGAAAACTTCCAAACTCATTTTATCAGGCCAGCATCACCTTGATCCCAAAACCAGACAAGGATCCCATCAAAAAAGAGAACTACAGACCAATATCGTTGATGAACACAGATGCAAAAATTCTCACCAAAATACTAGCCAATAGGATTGAACAGTACATTAAAAGGATTATTCACCACGACCAGGTGGGATTTATTCCAGGGCTGCAAGTTTGGTTCAACATCCGCAAATCAATCAATGTGATACAACACATTAATAAAAAAAAGAACAAGAACCATATAATACTCTCAATAGATGCTGAAAAAGCATTTGACAAAGTACAGCATCCCTTCCTGATCAAAACTCTTCAAAGTGTAGGGATAGAGGGCACATACCTCAATATTATCAAAGCCATCTATGAAAAACCCACCGCAAATATCATTCTCAATGGAGAAAAACTGAAAGCTTTTCTGCTCAGGTCAGGAACATGGCAGGGATGTCCATTATCACCACTGCTATTCAACATAGTACTAGAAGTCCTAGCCTCAGCAGTCAGACAACAAAAGGAAATTAAAGGCATCCAAAGCAGCAAAGAAGAAGTCAAACTATCACTCTTCACAGATGATATGATATTATATGTGGAAAACCCTAAAGACTCCACTCCAAAACTGCTAGAACTTGTACAGGAATTCAGTGAAGTGTCAGGATATAAAATCAATGCACAGAAATCAGTTGCATTTCTCTACACCAACAACAAGACAGAACAAAGAGAAATTAAGGAGCCAATCCCATTTATAATTGCACCCAAAACTATAAGATACCTAGGAATAAACCTAACCAAAGAGGCTAAGAATCTATACACAGAAAACTATAAAGTACTCATGAAAGAGATTGAGGAAGACACAAAGAAATGGAAAAATGTTCCATGCTCCTGGATTGGAAGAATAAATATTGTGAAAATGTCTATGCTACCTAATGCAATCTACACACGTTTAATGCAATTCCTATCAAAGTACCATCCATTTTTTTCAAAGAAATGGAACAAAGAATCCTAAAATTTATATGGAACCAGAAAAGACCTCAAATAGCCAAAGGAATATTGAAAAAGAAAGCCAAAGTTGGTGGCATCCCAATTCCGGACTTCAAGCTCTACTACAAAGCTGTCATCATCAAGACAGCATGGTACTGGCACAAAAACAGACACATAGATCAATGGAACAGAATAGACAGCCCAGAAATAGACCCTCAACTCTATGGTCAACTAATCTTCGACAAAGCAGGAAAGAATGTCCAATGGAAAAAAGACAGCCTCTTCAATAAATGGTGTTGGGAAAATTGGACGGCCACATGCAGAAAAATGAAATTGGATCATTTCCTTACACCACACATGAAAATAGACTCAAAGTGGATGTAGGACCTCAATGTGAGAAAGGAATCCGTCAAAATCCTTGAGGGCAGCACAGGCAGCAACCTCTTCGACCTCAGCCACAGCAACATCTTCCTAGGAACATCGCCAAAGGCAAGGGAAGCAAGGGCAAAAATGAACTATTGGGATTTTATCAAGATCAAAAGCTTTTGCACAGCAAAGGAAACAGTTCACAAAACCAAAAGACAACTGACAGAATGGGAGAAGATATTTGCAAACGATATATCAGATAAAGGGCTAGTGTCCAAAATCTATAAAGAACTTAGCAAACTCAACACCCAAAGAACAAATAATCCAATCAAGAAATGCACAGAAGACATGAACAGACATTTCTGCAAAGAAGACATCCAGATGGCCAACAGACTCATGAAAAAGTGCTCCATATCACTCGGCGTCAGGGAAATACAAATCAAAACCACAATGAGATACCACCTCACACCAGTCAGAATGGCTAAAATTAACAAGTCAGGAAACGACAGGTGCTGGCGAGGATGCGGAGAAAGGGGAACCCTCCTACACTGTTGGTGGGAATGCAAGCTGGTGCAACCACTCTGGAAAATAGCATGGAGGTTCCTCAAAATGTTGAAAATAGAACTACCCTATGACCCAGCAATTGCACTACTGGGTATTTACCCTAAAGAACACACGCAGTGATCCGAAGGGGCACGTGCACCCGAATGTTTATAGCAGCAATGTCTACAATAGCCAAACTATGGAAAGAACCTAGATGTCCATCAACAGATGAATGGATAAAGAAGATGTGGTATATATACACAATGGAATACTATGCAGCCATCAAAAGAAATGAAATCTTGCCATTTGTGATGACGTGGATGGAACTAGAGGGTATCATGCTTAGCGAAATAAGTCAATCGGAGAAAGACAACTATCATATGATCTCCCTGATATGAGGGAGAGGAGATGCAACATGGGGGGTTAAGGGGGTAGGAGAAGAGTAAATGAAACAAGATGGGATTGGGAGGGAGACAAACCATAAGTGACTCTTGGTCTTACAAAACAAACTGAGGGTTGCTGGGGGGAGAGGGGTTGGGGAGGTGGGGTTATGGACATTGGGGAGGTTATGTGCTATGGTGAGTGCTGTGAAGTGTGTAAACCTGGCGATTCACAGACCTGTACTCCTGGGGATAAAAATATATTATATGTTTATAAAAAATAAAATTTAAAAAAAAAGAACAAACAATCACGTTCTGAGGGCGCGGGCGGACTCCTGACAGCAACCCTGCTTCCCTCAGCCTGATGCCCACAGAACTAGGCCCCACAGGGGCAAACGTAAGGGGAGCACCGTGATGCACACCCGGCTCGAGGAGAGGACAGGATGGCGACGCTGTCCTTCAGGCAAACCTCTCTGGGGGCGGGGCGCCTGGGTGGCTCAGTGTGTTAAAGCCTCTGCCTTCAGCTCAGGTCATGATCTCAGGGTCCTGGGATTGAGCCCCACATTGGGCTCTCTGCTCAGCAGGGAGCCTGCTTCCCTCTCTCTCTCTCTCTCTGCCTATCTCCCTGCCTACTTGTGATCTCTGTCAAATAAATAAAATCTTTAAAAAAAAAACACCTCTTGGGGGCGCTCTGTGTAGGGAGGCCTGCCAGGAATGATCAGAGGAAGGGCAGAGCCACTGCCATGGAATGGCTTCAGGAGAACCCATTGGAACAGGAAGCCCCACTCTGTCCCCTGACGAGAGAAGCGGTGGTGACACTTAGAAGCACAGAGCAGGTCTCCAAACATTCAGCTTCTTGAACAAGCTTAACCGAGGGTGCCCTGTCAACTCCGCATTCCACTAAAGCCCAAAGCCTTCTCTCAGACGCGTAAGGAAGGGCCCACACCCTGACCCCTTGGACCTCCACCACAGGGACAAGTGGGTGCCGCCAGCATGTCTGGTGTGACAGCGGGATTCAGGGACACGCAGTCGTTTCACCCAGGGGCCTGGATCTCAAAAAGGACAGCTCGGCCCTGAGTTCAAAGCAACACCATGCTCCGGGAAACATGTCCTCCCTGAACGACGTGCGCAAAGAGAGAAGCGTGGATATGAGAGGAATGGGCCTGCTTCTGAGGACAGAGCGCCCGGACTGTGGGGACGGCCTCTCTCCTGAGCAGCACCTCCAGTCTTACACGGGGAAGCAGTTTGCTGCCTTGGAGTGTGTGGGAACGCCCGAGGTCAAGCCCCTCAACCTCCCTGTAAGAAACAAGTCAGGGTGGAATGCGAACACCGTCCCCACACATGTAGATCCACAGACAAGGATACCTTCTCAAAGCTTAGCCTGGAAAGCTCGAGGAAGCACCACCACCTTACCTGAAAGAAACAAGCCTGAAGCCGAGCTGCCTTTTGCGTACAGGCCTCTTTCACGAAGAGAAAAAAAGTAGGCCTGGAGGTTTCATGCAGAAGCCTAAGGAAGTGTGCCTGCCGGGCCTCGGATCAGGGGCCATCGGAAAAGGCGGCCCCTTGCCTCAGCCACACCGAAGTCCTGCACAAGGGCGTCGACTGGGGCTTCTGCTGTGACCGTGATGCTAGACCCACAGCAGAACAAACACTCTCATTCTGAGGGCACGGGCGGACTTCTGACAGCAGCCCCACTTACCTCAGCCTGATGCCCGCCGTCCTAGGCCCCACAGGGGCGAACATTAGGGGAGCACCGTGCTGCACACCCGGCTCATGGAGAGGACAGGACGGTGACGCCATCCTTCAGCAAACCTATCTGTGGGCGCTCTGTGCAAGGAGGCCTGCCGGGAATGAGCAGCGGAAGCCCAGAGCCACTGCCACAGGATGGCTTCAGGAGAACGCATTGGCACAGCAACCCCCAGTTTGTCCCATGAAGAGAGAAGCGGTGGTGACACCTAGAAGCACAGAGCAGGGCACCAATCCCTCAGCTCCTTGAAGGACCTAAGCGAGGATTCCCCTTCAACTCCACATTCTGCTGAAGCCTAAAGCCTTCTCTCAGATGCATATGAAAGTGCCCACACCCTGACGGCTTGGGCCTCCACCGTAGGGACAAGTGGGTGCCACCAGCATCTCTGGTGAGACAGCAGGCTTCAGGGAGACACAGTCATTTCACGCAGGGTCCAGGAAGCTAAAATGGACAGCGAGGCCCTGAATTCAAAGCAACCCCGCACTCTGTGAAAAGCGTCCTCCCGGAATGATGTGCGCGAAGAGATAAGTGGGGATGTGAGAAGAAGCAGCCCACTTCCTGAGGCCAGAGCACCTGTGTTGTGAGGACAGCCTCTCCCGGGGCAAGGCCTCGCATCTTATAACGGGAAGAGGTTTGCTGCCTCGGAGTGTGTGGGAACACAGGTAAACCAGGTAAAGCCCCTCGACCCCCTGTGAGAAACAAGTCAGGGTGGAATGCCAACACCGTCCCCGCACATGTTGCTGCACGGAGAAGGATGCCTTCTCAAAGCTTAGCCTGGAAACCTCGCAAAAGCGCCAACGACTTACCTCTAGGAAACAAGCCTGAAGCCGAGCTTCCTTTCGCATGCAGGCCACTTTCCCTAAGAGAGAAACAGTCTCCCTGGCGGGTTGGTGCAGAAGCTTAAGGAAGGCCGCTGACAGGGCCTCAGGTCGGGGCCCTTCCGAGAAGGCGGCCCCTTGCCTCAGCCTCACCGAAGCACCACACAAGTGCGTCGATAAGGGGCCTCTGCTGTGACCATGATGCTGGACCCACAGCAGAACAAACACTCTAGTTCTGCAGGAGCTGGCAGCTTTCTGACAGCAGCTCTTCTTCCCTCAGCCTGACGTCCACCGTTATAGGCCCCAGTGGGGCGAGCGTTAGGAGAACACTGTGCTGCAGACACAGTTCGCAGAGAGGAGAGGACGGTGGCGCCGGCCTTCAGGCAAACCTCTCTGTGGGCACCCTGTGCAGGGAGGCCTGCCAGGAATGAGCGGCTGAAGCACAGAGCCACTGCCATGGAATGGCTTCAGGAGAACGCATTTGCACAGCAAGCTCCACTCCGTCCTGTGAAGAGAGAAGTGGTGCTGACTCCTGGAAGCACAGAGCAGGGCACCAATCCCTCAGCTCCTTGAAGGAGCTTAACTGAGGGGGCGCTGTCAACTCTGCATTCCGCTAAAGCCCAAAGCCTTCTCTCAGACTCATATGGAAGTGCGCACACCCTGACGGCTTGACCTCCAAGCAGGGACAAGTGGGTGCCGCCAGCATCTCTGGTGAGACAGCGGGATTCAGGGAGACACAGTCGTTTCAGCCAAGGGCCTGTTAGCCAAAAGGGACAGTGTGGCCCTGAATTCGAAGCCACACCGTGCTCCGGGAAAAACGTCCTCTCTGAACGACGTGCGCGAAGAAAGAAGCGTGGATATGAGAGGAATGGGCCTGCTTCCTGAGGAGAGAGCTCCCGGGCTGTGGTGCCCGCCTCTCCCGGGGCAGCGCCTCGCCTCATACGTCGGGGAAGCCTTTTGCTGACCCGGAGTGTGTGGGACCACCCGAGGTCGTGGTCCTCAACCTCCCTGTGATAAACAAGTCAGGGTGGAATGCCAACACCATCCTTTCACACGTCACTCCATGGCCAAGGATGCCTTTGCAAAACTTAGCCTGGCAACCTTGAGTGAGCACCACAGTTTTACCTCTTAGAAACGAGCATGAAGCTGAGCTGCCTTTCATGTGCAAGCCTCTTTCCTGAAGAGAGAAAGAGTCTGCCCAGCGGGTTGGTGCGGAAGCCTAAGGAAGGCTGCCTGCTGGGCCTCGGGTAGGGGGCCATTTGAGAATACGGCCCCTTCTCTCAGCCTCACGGATGCCCTGTAAAAGGGCACCGAAAGTGGCTCCTGCTGCCATCGTGACACAGGACCCATCAGCAGAACAAACACTCTTGTTCTGAGGGTGCGGGCGGGCTTCTGACAAAAGCCCTTCTTCCTCAGCGTACACCCGCCGTCGGTCGGCCCCACCAGAGCAGGCGTTAGGAAAGCACCGTGCTGCACACCCGGCTCCAGCAGAGGACAGGACGGTGATGCCGGCCTTCAAGCAGACCTTTCTGGGGGCGCCCTGAGCCGGGAGGCCCCCCCAAAACGGGCGGTGGCAGCGCAGAGCTAGTGCCACGGGATTGCTTCAGGATGACGCATTTGCCAGACAAGCCCCACTCTGTCCTGTGACGAGAGAAGCAGTGGTGACACCTAGTTGCACAGAGCACGTCACCAACCCCTCAGCTCCTCGAACGAGTTGAAGGCAGGGGTCCCTGTCAGCTCCGCATTCCCCTAGAGCCCAAAGCCTTCTCTCAGACGTGGATGAAAGTGCGCACACCCTGCCAGTTTGGGCCTCCACCGCAGGGACAAGTGGGTGCTGCCAGCACCTGCGGGGCGACAGCGGCATTCATGGAGACACGGTCGTACCACGCAGGGACCTGGAAGCTGAAAGAGACAGCGCGGTTGTGAATCCAAGGCAACACCGTCTTAACGGAAAAAAGGTCTCTCCCTGAGTGACCTACACGACGAGAGAAGCGTGGATGAGAGTGGAAGCGGCCCACTTCCTGAAGCGGGAGCTCCGAGCCTGTGGTGCCGGCCTCTCCCGGGGCAGTGCCTCACCTCCTATGCCGTGGAAGTGGTTTGCAGACCCTGAGTGTGTGGGAATGCCCGAGGTCGAGGCCCTCGACCTCCCTGTGAGAAACAAGTCAGGGT